>NW_026267316.1:406010-413562 GCF_000697945.3 Frankliniella occidentalis | reverse complement strand
GGTGAAAATGACTATATGGTCTATTAAACCGTAAAAAGAGCTTTATATCAAAAAATTGTGTATACACTCCTATTGACTCGTCTCGGGTGTCAGCGCCGCAGGCCTAGCTATATGTGCGCCAGGCGCGTCGCAGCGTAACAGTGTTTCGTGAGATATCGCGAAGCCTGTTACGCGAGACGTGGTCTGGCGTACATATAGCTAGTTATGATACAAAGTTACAAAAAAAAATTGAGCTTTCTAGCTCAAACCGTTCTCGAGTCATCGTGCTTACCGACAGACAGACAAACAGGCAGACGCGAAACTTTTTGATCATCACTGGAGTAATAGGCTTCGCTATCGCTTAGCCAATTACCAGGTTTTTTACTTACCAAAGATGACTAAAGATCAGCGAATGATCAGATAGATGAAAACAGGAACAGAAGTTCCAAATAGTGTGGTGGTAAAAATGAGACAATGTTGAACCTGGAAATAAAAACAAAATAATTATGGGAACATTAGTCTAAATTAAATATATTTTTACACAGCAATTACATACTGTACCTCTGAAGTATACCTTAGTTAAGCAGACTGGCAGCAAGCAGTACAATGTGATAAGCAAATGAGTTTGAGAATGAAAAAGTTTTAAAACCAAATACCCAAAAAGAATTAAAGAAAGATGGAGGACTACCTCGTGAACCAGGCAGAGGAGCACAAAGTAGGTTTCTAGTGTAGTAAAAATGATGAGGGATACATTTTTAGACTCAGGACATCACAGATTCAACCATCAGATCAACAGAAACAAAACAACACACATTTTAAAGGAAATCATTTCAATGCTTCATCAAAACAAAAAATCAAAGACAAAATACTGCATGGTACAACACAACTCATAGTGAAGAAAATTTCAAAGCAAACACTAGCATCAAAATAAACACGGCAAGGTACAGGATTAATCGACACAAACCATATGTTCATTAACGACAAAGCAACAATTTAAGTCGGTGGCAGAAGCAGAGTGTAACAAACAAAACAAAACACAGTGCAGATAAATTCAGAACACTTCCAAGACAAGTCGAGCAACAAGAAAACAAGAAAATTAGAGCAATAGCAACAGGCAAGCCACACACGAAAATACAAGCACTCAATCATAGGCAATTTAGGTCACTTGCAAAGAATAGAGTGTAGAAAACAAATCACCTTTCAGAGCACGAAATCAATTAACACACTTGAAACAGTAGACACAACAAGAACATTGGTCGCAAGTTGCAGACACATGAAAAAATAAAGAGGTAGAGAAAGAGATGCAACTGGACGTGCCCCATTGATACTGATAAAATTTCCTTGCCTTTTCAAACTCAAAGACAAGTCGCACTGTTCACAAGTTCACTGTTCATAAGTGTCAATACTACTTCAAGAAAAGCAAGATGCCCGTGGCCTCCGGGGCTCTTTCGGGCTGATTTCGGCAATTTCTTGGGGTAAATCCTTTTTTAAACGGGTCAGCCAGCCTTTACTCTCGATCTCTCGATACTGCAAGAGAACCAAGCGGGGACCAGAAAACAATTTCTTGGGTGCTGGTGCGGGGGGGATATCGTGTCCGGTGAGTGAGTGTCGCGCCAGGCGCCTACCCTTACCCTGCCTAACAATACAGCGTGGGATGGGCCCCATCGCTGTCTAACAATACTATGGGCCGCCGCCGCTAGCGGCCGTCCCCGTATATGTCCTCCTCATGTGAACTGACGTCCTAACCCTCGTTGAAGTGAAGTACGCCATTAGGCCGCCAAATTGCAAGATTGCATGGAACCAAACAAATTGCAGCTAACTAGAGAAAAATAGGAAAATAGCCCTATTTTTAAAATTTGGTATCATCTGCTTTCAAGATAGATTCTTGATTTAGATTTTTTTCTATGATTAATCATATATGCTCCAATTGGGGCAGAAATTGTTGTATAAGCTGTTTGCACCAATTGGTAAACCAAGCAGAGATTCAGTCACCAATTTGGGCAATCAGCCTTGTGTTAGCTCTTTGGCCCAATTGGGGTAAATAGTCGCAGGGTGAACAATCTCCCCAATTGGGGCATCTTCGTGTAAGAGCAGCTATTTGCCCCAATACCTTCCCCGACTGTCACTTTGGGGCATATAGCTATGTAGCAATCCATTGCCCCAATTGGGGCAAACGGGTTACTAGTAGCTATTTCCCCCCAACGTTCTAGTAGATCGCCCAGACAGGGATATAAGCACAAGAGGTGAGCGATGGCTCCAATTGAGAAACGAGATATCAGTAGTTTTTTGCCACAAATCCTAGGAGTTCTAGCAAAGTTTGCAAGAAAGCAAAGTATTTAAAAAAATAACAAATTGGCTAATTACTTCAATTTAAAGTGAAAGTCTTCGTTCCTCTGAGGAGCAAAAGTTTTTCTAGGAATAACTCTCCTCCAAACCAAGGGGTTGTTGCTTGAGTTTGCTCTGTAGTTAAGTTATACAATTTTATAAGAGATAGTAGACCCAGCAAGAAATAAAACATCTGTCCGATATCGGAATGATATCAGATACCAGAAAAGTGTAATTTTCAGGACCACATTTCAATCACATCTGATAAAAACATCGACAAATTTCTGATATTTGATTTTGTTTTGTCATCGGACAGATGTTTTATTTCTCACTGGATACATCCCGAGAGTATTCTACTTTTCTTTTCCTTACTCGGTTCCCCTGTAGAAATTTAATTCATCAACTACTATTTGGTATGTTGATGTTTAACTTGGTGCAAATAGCTACCCTATCCCTGATTGCCCCAATCGGTGAAAAGACGAATATAACTGCTAATTCCCTTGCGCTTAAGTTTGGTGGGGCAAATAGCTACCCTGTTGTCGACTGCCCCAATTGGTGGACCTGCTCACAGTCAGGAGATTTGCCCCATCATGATTCAATTGGGGCAAATAACTGTTGCTACTTCTTTTGCCCCAATTGGGGCTCAACTCCACAGGGCAGCTTTTTGCACCAGAATCCATATACATATTATATTGTACATATATACTGTATATACTATATATTATATATACTACATATATACTTTATATACTATATATACATATATGGGGTGGCGGGAGCCGTAATTGGTGCAAATAGCGTTTAGTATTGGGTGCCCCAATTGGTGCAAATATCCACAATGTTTTTTTCATAACTCAATGTTACAGTTCGAGGCATTATTGGGGGCGGAAGATGAAAACGCCCAAAACATTGCTTTGGCACCGTTAATCACCTAGTAGCACATTTTCCAAAGTGAGCCGACATCATTATCCAAAATAGTATGGTTTTTCGCCGTACCTTACTACATATACATGACACGCTCTAGGCATGATGCATTAATAACAGTGGTCTGCATGTTACAGTGACAGGCAGGTCTGAGTGCAGTCAGTGTGTGTTCACTCTGCCGACACGAAGCTTTACCAGACCAGCGGGTACAATTTCGACGGTTGCTCGCAGAGTACAGGTTGTCACTTGGCCAAATAGTGGCAATAACTGATGAAGTACAGGTGTTTTAGAAGGCAGAGCTATGAAGTACATATAAGGGTTTAGAGTGTTATTGCTTCACAAGAACTACGTGGAGCATCTATATAAAAAATAATACGGAATTCTGTATCAAATTTGATGCAGCTTTCTGTGTCAGGCTCTTGTGATACAGAAACGTGTAACATGGGTACAAACTTCTGTAATTTGATCAAAATGTTACAAAATTCCGTAAATGTTACGAATTTCTGTGACAGATACAAGATAAAGTAACGTTGGCAACAATATTCTGTAGCCCACGACACAGAATTATAGAACTTGGTTGGCACGGTCTCTGGGAGCCCCGGTGGCATGACGCCGGGTTCCAGCAGACCTCTTCTCAGGTAGCCTGGGTGGCCGCGCGGGTAAAGGCGCGACTTCCTAATCCGGGGGTCTAAATTCAACTCCCGGTGCGGCAAGGTACATTCCTTCAAATTAAATCAAAGGAGTTGGTTCCCTAGAAAAAAAAGAAGAGGCGGAAGGAAGGAAGATTAACAAGATAAAGAATTATATAATTGGTAGAAAAATGGTATACCATTTTAAAACCCCAGAGAGGTTCTGTATCAGGTGGTACGGATTTTCGTATCCATGTTACAGAAACAAATCTTTTTATCAAATCTGATACAAATTTCTGTAATATGTGATGTGTAAATTACTGCGTAAAAATGTTACAGAATTTTGTACTGATTTTTTTAAGAGTGAACACTGGAGGTTCATCAGGATCAGAAGCATGGATAAAGGTATTTTGTTTCGCTCGTGCAGTGGCGCACAGTTTTCAACACTATACCCACCTCTATCTCGCACTGGAAAGATAGAGCACTTTGTCTGCACCCTACATTGAATTAACTACACGGGAAGTGCTCTACAGAGGAAATGACACTTGAAAACACCCGAAGCAAAACAAGAGCTTCTAAGCAAACCGAGGGGGCCACCACTTCGATTTAAGATGTGCACGGTAAATACTGACCCGGGTGGAAGGATCACGAGTTAGTCATGCGCTTGCAAAAGCAACTATGACTGAGTGTCAATTCTATTATGTTTCTAGGTGTAATGTGATTCAAGAAAAGTTGATGTTTACCTGCGGTTACAGTGGCTAATTACGGAATACTTATAGCTTAAGTATACTTTCGCGCTTGCAGATCATTTGCAATTTATCTTCAAAAATGTGTAGCTAAAGAGCGCATTTCTGTAGGAAAACTCTACAAACAGGGATTACACATGGATTTTGTTGAATATTCTGGGTTGAAGACCATTCACTTTCGGTCATAAGGCAAAATTTTATTTTAATTAATAGTGAACAAGGAGGAAAGAAAACAGAATTAATTTTGTGTGAATACTGGTACTCGTTCTTTACAGAGGCCCTTTCAGTGCTCAGTTTTATTGCTTTACATCTACATGGTTGTCAACGAGTGTTGTTCTGTCAACATGTGTATCACGTTCCTCTGAGAAAACATGTTATTATTAGACAAGTACCATATAAAACTGGAAATGCTGATGGTCATTTAACTGATAGCTCTCTAACTCTGAAAATGATGGTATCCCCTTCAGGTCACAAGAGCATTGTAGCAAAAGTCGGCGCTTTCAGAAAGATGCGCGTTCCGTGAGAACCGATATAAATATGGAGCAGAAGCAACAACATTGAAATCAGGTGAAAATTCTCTTTCTAATGATATGCATCTCGCATACATACAAGGCGTCGTATGAAAACTCGTGTTAATAAAAAACAGCGCATATATGTGGCGGTACCCGCGGACAGTATTACCCGATCCCCACCCTCCCCGCCCCGCCCCCCGCACCTGCTTCTGCTGCCCACCTGACACTTCGACGTTGAAATGCCGTGTCCTTGCCATTTTGAGGGGGATATGTGTAATAGTGATGACTTGAGGAGGTTCAGAGATGTATGTAAAAATTTGTGTCCATCGGGGAAGACCCAACATTTCACATTGTTGGTCTGCCCCTACAGCATCTGAGGTACTGGCGTCATAGCCCCTGGTAACGCGGCAACCCCAGGCAACAGCTGCACTGTGCCTTCTAGACTTGTAGGTTCACCCCCTCTGGTTAAAAGCTTACAGTGAATTTCCCTGTATGCTACGGTGAACCCCTGCAGCACCGTAGCTTACGGTGATATTCGCCGTAGCCTACGGTGATATTCGCCGTAGCCTACGGAGAAATTCACCGTAGCTTGAATTGATATTCACCGTAGCCTACGGTGAATGTCACCGTAGCCTACGGTGAATGTCACCGCAGCCTACGGTGAATGTCACCGTAGCCTACGGTGAATGTCACCGTAGCCCACGGTGCTGCAGGGGTTCACCGTGGCTTACAGTGAAATTCACTGTAAGCTTTTAACAATGCGGCTATCTCTTTTTCCTAACAAGGACGGGGGAAATTTTCGTCCTTGTAGCCTTTCTCTACAAGAGACAGGGTTGTAAGGCGTGTGAGCTTGCGGAGGGGAGGGGGGGGGGCTCAAACGTAGATGTTTTTTTGTTTTTTTTCAAATCTGGGGATGGGCAAGGCGGCTATCTCTTTTTCGTAACAGGGTGCAGGGAATTCACCTAAAGGTTTTTTTTTTACTAAATTTTACAGCATAAGTGGGCCTAGCCCCTATACGGTGCTTCGGAGAGGCGAACGAACGGACGAAATTTTTGGTCGTAGGAACCTAAAATGACTATTTACCCCTTAACACATACCTACCCAATGTGACATTTTTTGGCAACTTGGACACAAAACAGGGCCTAGCGCCTGAACGGTGCGTCGGAGAGCCCTGCTGACGAAACGTTTTCCCGAGACGCAAAAATGTTTACCCCCTAGGAGACGATAAAAAATGGCGAGTTTGTTGGACTTGTTTTTCTTCTAGCGAAGAATCTTTTTTTAGTCGGCACTTTACGGTCCCCAGTAAGGTCCAACCACGGAGGCGGAGGGTTTTCTACAGTCAAATGGAGTATCGCGTATCCAAAAAGGCACAGACGCTTTTTGTGGCAGCTGTGGTCGAGGCCAAACATTTATATCAATGACTGATGATTGATTACGGGAGTCATACCCCCTTAAAGTACAGCCTCCAGGCTTCTTACTTTTACCGTAATATTCTTGCAGACTTAATTTTGTGCAACACGGCGAAGAATAGTCCACCTTACTTTTTATTGCACAGAATTTGTTCGCACCTAGAGAAAATGAAAATGGTTTGCTAACTATCAGAATCCTTGCAACATTTGTGTTCGTGTTGCATTGTTTTGCCACTACGATGCATTAAAACTTGAAGAGAAGCTGTGTTTTATAGTATGTTTTTGTTTGCATGCTTACCTTCTCAACACGTTTCAGATGCCGCCAAATGATGAGTTCAGCGTTCGACATTCGTTGGCTACATGGAAGTGGCTCTTAGGCCCGAGCAATGTGCTCGGTGTTCGCCGACGTATCTTTTCCCTGTTTGTAACGAGTATTGTAATAACCTAAATCTAATTTCTATCCGAATTCTTTACTTGATATCCTGCAATAACAGCTTAGCTTTCATGAGAATAAAATTCTTGTTGGCGTGCTTACTATCCATAATTGCACGTGTGCTTTTAGTTTGACAATAACACTGCCGACTGGGCACGATTCCTACAGGACGATACCCCCTATGTAAAACCGCTAACCGCCTTGGCGGCTGCGGATAAACGCTCACCTCACTCCCCACCTGCGGACAACCGCTTACCTAGCATGGCGCTCCGGATAACCGCTTAAGTCGCTTTTTCACCGAAAACGTAATAACGGTATCATTCGAAAGAGAATTTCCGCCCCTTTCGAATGATACCAATATTACGTTTTCGGTGAAAAAGCGACTTAAGCGGTTATCCGGAGCGGCAAGCTAGGTAAGCGGTTGTCCGCAGGCGGGGCGTGGGGTGAGCGTTTTCTCAGAGCCCCCGAGGCGGTGAGCGGTTTTACATAGGGGGTATCGAGGACTAAGACCTACGAAATTTTGCATTTTGGTTCGAAAGGGTAAAATGATACCAAAAACCAAGACTTTTTTTTAGCCCGCCCTTCTGCGGGCTTA
>NW_026267316.1:399096-405355 GCF_000697945.3 Frankliniella occidentalis | reverse complement strand
GGGCTGGCTGGTCGGCACGGTTGGCGGCGGTCACCCCGCTTTTTAAAAGAAAAATTACCCCCCCACCCATTTTTAACGTGTTTTAGTCCAAAAATCGTCAGAAAATTGATATTTTATGTTTTAAAACAGCGCGTAATAAGCGCATAAAACAGGTTTTTAGGCGCATAATAAGCTCATAATCGGGTGCTATTTTTGGGCATAATTTTGAGTTTTAAAACGCTTAAAGTTGCTATCTCTAGTGACCACTTTGCACCACATAAAGACGTACAAGGAGGCGTCCAATCGTAAAATGTCAAAGGAAGTACCCCCCACAACAACACACTCTGAATCAGGAACTACCCTCGGATTTGCCGTATCTTCCACTGTTTCGGCCCTAGAGGTGGATATATTGAATACAATGGAAAAAGGTCAAGTTTAAAGACTGTTTGACAAACAATACAATTTAAAAACTGCGCTGGTTCGTAATTTTTTTGTATTTTTTTAAAGCGAAGGAGATGGGTGGTGTGTAGTCATGGTGTAGCCCCGTTACAGTCTTTTGTCATGTGAAAGGTGCAAATCTCAAAGGTCGCAGGCCCCCCGCCGGAAGTTAGTTTCCTCAAATATGCAAAGTGATTTACCGGTCATATGATTGATTTGGTTATGTTCTTCAGTAAACGAGACTGAAATGGTCGGGCCGCAGGCCCAACCATCGCCGCCGGCAGAGCCGGCAGGGCCGGCAGGGCCAGCCTAGGGTGTGTTTCCAAAAAAACAAAAAAAAATCGACGGAGAAGGCGATTTTTTGGTGCGCCTTGGCTTTTAGAGTACAGCGCAAAAAATCCGAATGAAATCAGGCCCGATTTACCCGGTGCGCACCGCGTTTAAAGTTTCGGGGCGCTCGGGACTCGCCCGTCCGCGCCGCTGCCGCATCGTCTTTAAGCGCCCGCCACGCCGCCACGGGTAACGACAACGCAATGACACTTGCTGGTATTCGTCGGCAAGTCCCCCTGAGTGTGTCGGCATCATCGTTTTGGGCGTTTTGGCCACGTAGGCAACCCTCCTCCATCACCCCCTCGAAATGTTGACATTTTCAGATTTTCAGCTCTGTGCGAGGTTGGGCGTAACCGACGACGGCCGGGATGGTACCGATGTACTTGCCGGACTTGCCGAAGTATCCCAGCAATTGTCGTTGCGCTGTCGCTACCCGTGGCGGCGTGGCGGCGTGGCGGGCGCTCAAAGACGATGTGGCAGCGGACGGGCGAGTCCGGCGCGACGGCGTGCGCCCCGAAATTTGAACGCAGAGCGCACGGGGTAAATCAGGTCCAATTTCATTCGGATTTTTTTGCACTGTACTCTAACAAGCTAGGCCCACTCTTCCGCCAAACCAAGTTGCCAGCTCCGCTTCGCTCCACCGGCAACTCGGTTCGGCAGGGAGTTGGACTTGCTTGGCCTGCCGGCCTGCCGGCGGAGTTTGGGACGGGCCGAAGGCCGAAGGCCCGTCCCTTCTGATTTTTCATGGTGTAATGTAGCTTCTATCGGAAAACAGGCCTTCGGCCCGTTTGAGTAATGGCTTGCTTTGAACCATGTTTTTGCCAGGTACCTTTGCTGTGTGCGCCGCAGTTTGTAGAATACATGCAAGTTATGCCAAATCCCTTCTAAGTTATTGATGTTAGCTTATGGATCCAATAACACACCTATGAAAAGATGTATAAGAATAGACCCAGAAGAAGTTAAATATAGGTCCAGGCATACTCTGAAATGACTCCGAACGTGTCCGAACAACGAAATAATTGTTTGTTTTTCTTTATTTTTGCATGGGAGTGTACATATTTTATTAATGATGTGCCACCATAAAATATGCCCACTCTTCTGCTTAGAAGAAAATTTTGAACCGACGGCATACTTCTCAGACAAAAGTGTACTCCTAAAGAAAGAACATTTTTGTAAGAAAAGCTCCATTTCGTAAATATATAGTGAAAGCCAGACGGACGACATTTTAGAATAGAGGGTTCTTCTTTTCCGATTCACCCCTTTGGAGACCATCAATTATTTTCTAAAATTAAGAAAAAAAATTTTGGGCCACTTTTGTGAGTAAAACTTCCTCCAGCGCCTAAACGGTGAGAGGTAGAGCCAAAAGGAAGAAATTTTTGTTCCACTTCTTGGACCAACCCTTATTTCTTTGATACCCTCTCATACCCACTCAGGGGTGGTTGCCAGGATTTGCACCAACCGTTTCGTTGTCCAGAAGTGACAACAATAATACCCTGAAAATTTCAGACCTCTAACTCTCGTCCTTCTTGGGAAAGGGACAGGCGGACAGACGGACGGACGGACAGACACAGGGGCGACGGCATAAGCCCGCTTATATAGCTTTTAAGCAAAGGAGTGGGCTGAAAACCAAGGCGCACCGAAAAATCGACTTCTCCGCCGAATCAATTTTTTTGAAACACCCTAGACTGGCCCCTGCCAAACGGAGTTGCCGGCGCACCGAAGTGGAGCTGGCAACTGCGTTTAGCGGAAGGGCGGGCCTGCTTGTTAAATATCCTATGCGCCCTAAGAACAAGAGTCGAACTGCGCGGTGAAAAGTTGCTTCATATTATTACAATGAAAACGGGCGCATTGTGAAGCATGCTTTCTTTCTATTTACAAAGCATTCCTTTGAATGCTACTGTTTTATTTATAGGTTACGTACTAATGTAATTTTAGAATAGCAGTATGCGGACGGCCGGATAGACAAAACCCGTATCCACAGTGCAGTGATCGCAAAGCCTATCTCGAAAACTCGGTGGCAAACCGAGCCCGAGTGCCTCACCGGTACGTCCTCGCAAGTTCGTGCGACTGCCGCAGCGCTGAGCGGCACTGTGCGTCAGGCGCGTCTCCCTCATAAGAACCACGGCAAGCAGAAGGCATTTTGAAAAAAGTGTGAAAACTGTGATCTAAGCGACGTTAGAGGAGGAAAGGCTGCTGTTTCGATTCGGTCGTAGTCTATGAAGGGGTAATGTTAAAAAACGAAAACAAAAAAACAGCCGTATCGATCAATGTCAGGACTAGCCGTAAACGTAAGTTATTCTGTCGTCTTCAAAGTACATCTGAAGGTTAGCGGCGACGCATATTTATTTAATTTTGAGGAAAACCAGACTCGAGCGCCAATGTATAATAAGTGTTCCTGATTTTACTTAAAAATCCCTTTCCAATGGTATACTTGAGTCAAGGGGAAATAGGCTTGAACTTCGGTCTACGTTTTCTTGAACTTCAGCGAACTTCGGCGAATTTCAGTGAAGTCTAGTGAACTACGAGATCTTCGCGGAACTTCGACCGAAGTTTTCGAACTCCGACCTGATCCAGAGATATGAAAGCAAAATTTTCCGTCCGTCATTCGGCCCCTAGATATCTGCTTTCAGTAAGCTGGGGACTCGCTTAAAGTAACCACTGAAAATCGCTAAGTTCAGCCTTTAATATGCACTAATTTATTTTCAACTTCGGTGAACTTCTATGATTTCATTTGAACTTCGGGGAACTTCGACATTTCTTTTGAACTTTGGATAACTTCGACATTAAATTTTGAACTTTGAGGAACTTCAACTTCTGATTTTGAACTTCGGTGGATTTCGGTGAACTTCGGTGAATTTCAATGAACTTTGATCAAATTTTACATAGCGAACGGTATTTGGCGTGCCGAAATTAGCTCTTGATAGCAAAATGAACTAAAATACCCGAAATGAGCAAATTTGTGGCTCAGCAGTAGTGCCATTAAAGGCACTACTTTACTTACGCCTCTTAAAAGATATTTTGACACCTTGGAAAAAAATGTACGCAGTTCTGCTGCTAGATCCGAACTCCACGCAGGCCTCTGTCAACTCAAATGTGTACATAGTACACATTAAAGAAAGTGTACATGGCATGTATGCTTTAATTAATGTGTACATGCTCATGTACACATCTTTTAAAGTGTACATGCCCATGTACACATCTTTTAAAGTGTACATGCTTATGTCCACATCTTATATTGTGTACATGCCTGTGTACACATTGAAAGATGTGTGCACGGCATGTATACTAACGGTTGTATGTACACTTTAAAAGATGTGTCCATGGGCATGTACACTTAAAAAGATGTGTACATGGGCCTGTACACATTTATAAATGTGTACATAGGCCTGTACACATTTATGTGTACATGGTCATGTACACATTTATAAATGTGGGCATAGCCATGTACACATTAATTAAAGCATACATGCCATGTACACTTTCTTTAATGTGTACTATGTACACATTTGAATTGACAGAGGTGCAGCCGCTAGATCCGAGATCCACGCAGTTCAGCCGTTCCATCCGAGATCCACACAGTTCTTCGCCACAGGGATAGGAACTGCGTGAGTCTTGGATCTAGCGAGTGAACTACGTGGATCTCGGACCTAGCGGCTGTACTGCGTGGAGGTAGAGTTCGGATCTAGCCTAGCGGCCGAACTGCGTGCCTTTTACTCCAAAGTGTCGATTTACTGTGGATATGTCGGTTCCATTCCTTGTAATAGTAAGTATTTCCGACTTGACATTACGTGCAGTACGATCAATTTACAATCGCTCCAAAGACGTCACAGTGCTTGGTAATTTGGCAACGTGCGCTAACCACGCTGTGTTAAATTAACCAAGTTTTGGATCCCGTTCGGAAATTCAAGAGGTCTTTAACAAATAAATTCGCAATATCTCTACTGTAGAATTCTTGTACTTTTACTAACAATAGCTCTTATTCAGCTTCCCGTAGCCTTATTTGTTGGCCGCCATTGTGGTTACCGAAGTTCTACAGGCTCTTATGGAAGAAATTGTTTTTGACAGATGGTGAAAGCAGCCACAAGCTTTGTTTGGGTTACCTCTATCATTTTTCAAATATCGAAAACCAATTTCTCTTAAATGAGGCTGTAGAACTTGGGTAAACTACAATGGCTGCCAACAAGTGAGGTCTACAGGCTGGTGAATAAGACCTTATGCTCCTGCGAACTAATACTTTGGCGTTCACAGGAAAACGTTACACATCACGTCTTTGTCCAGGCTTCTCAAGTGCTTGTCGGCACCGTCGTGGTCCTTTCGTTTCTTGCTGCAATACACGCCCAGAACCTGATAGCCGCTTCCAATTCTGCCAACGTTTGCTGCGGCTTCTATTCCTGCTTAGGAGCTGATGTTACATTCTTCTGGAGGCAGCGCAGGGCGTACAGCATTGTCGAGCGTCTGGAACGTTTGTTTTACGATGTCGAGAGGTTGGCCGATAGCAGTGATGCGGTGCGTAATACACAAACGAACACCGCTCTAAGATGACATAATGACATAACTCGACATGCAAATTGTCAACGAATATGACTTGTCCCTATTGTAAAGCACGCACGCCGCTGCGGCGTTCACGTTTTAGAGGGTGATTTTTGACACCTTCGAGACTACATAGGTATCACTGATTTTTTTTTAAAAAAAGAAAGACTGTCTTGGGGACTAAAACATCGATACGTGGTCCCGCCAGGCCATAAGAACTATGCGTGATTTTGCCAGCGCCGGAACGTTGTGAGTGCTTTAACAGAGGCCCCGTGGAGTTGCCTGGTTTCGCCAGCGCCGAAGAGCCGTGCGCGACTTGCAAATAGCGAGGCAAATAGGGACAAGCGATATGTAAGAGTATGTTGAGTAAGGTAACCATGGACAGATATAGGCTATGAGAGCTGTTCTCTGGTCCTCTGGAGGTCACTTTTGACATCTGTTTGGTTTCATCGAGTATTTTATGGTACATTGTTTTCTACCCTCCCTCGATAGAAACAATCGAACATCCGACTCATAAGTTAGAAAATTACCTTGTAGGCCCCATAAGGGTAGAGTTTGCAATCGGCCAGTTGAACGTGTTTTCGCTTACCCGATGCTCGCCGGCGTCTGTACCCGACCCGACCCGGCCCGACGGAGACTCTGTCGGGCAAGTCGGGTGAGCCGGGCGGCCTCCGAATCACCGACCCTTAGCCGAGCTTCCGCACGCTCTTCTCTATGTGAGCTCTGATTTTGGTTTGCCATGTAGAAGTGATCCAATATTTATTAGACTGAAAGTTATCAGTCATGGCTTTCGAAACACATTTGTTGACGAGTAATTAACATGATTTGGGACATCGTATTGTCAAATCCTGACAACATAAACATAAATACCGAGGGGTCTACAACTCGCCTCAGCCGTGTACTTTTGAGTATAGATTATAAGGATTATAGCGTGATTTTAAGATTATAGAATGATCATAAGATTATAGGAATGATTGTAAGA
>NW_026267316.1:386193-387176 GCF_000697945.3 Frankliniella occidentalis | reverse complement strand
CGCACGAAACAGCCAGGCACACGGAACAGAACGGTGCACGGAACGGCCCAGTGCACGGAACGGCCCGGCGCACGGAACGGCCCGGCCCACGGAACGGCCCGACGCACAGAACGGCGTGGCCCAGGGAACGGCCCGGCGCACGGAACGGCCCTGCGCACGGAACGGCCCGGCGCACGGAACGGCCTGGCCCACGGACCGGCCCTGCGCACGGAACGGCAATGGGCATGGATCGGCCCGGCACAAGGAATGGCCTGGTACACGGAAGGGCCTTGTTGAGTTCTTGTCATTTGCAGAACGAAAATAAAAAATATTCGAGCGTCCGGTATTTGAACCCGGGACCATATCGATTCCAAAGCGAACGCGCTATCTACTGCGCCATCAGACGACTGCTAGAGGAGGGAGAGTCGATCTGGCACGACACTTGCGCGAGCTTCCCTTAGCGCCGGCAAAACCGTCCATCACGTGATTTGCGGTCTGCGCCCGAATCGGGCGAGAGCACGGGACAGGCCCGGTGAATGGAGTAATGAGCTTAAGCAGGAAAATATTTTCTTTTGCCAAAAACCGAAAAAAAAAAAAAAGGGAAGGCCCACCGTATTCGAACCCATGACCGTCCGGGCTACGAAGCGGGCGCGCTATCCACTGCGCCACGAGACGGCTGCTGAAGGAGGGTGAGGCGAACGGGCTCGACACTCGGCGTCTTGAACGGGACTTCCTTGCGGCGGCAAAAACGTTCATCACGTGATTGCGGCCGGCGAGCGAATCGGGCGAGAGCACGGGACAGACGGGACAGGCCGGTAAATGGAGTAATGAGCTATGGCAGGAAAATCTGTTATTTTGCAAAAAACCAAAAAAAAAAAAAAAAAAAGGGACTCCCCACTGTATTCGAACCCAGGACCGTCCGGGCTACGAAGCGGGCGCGCTATCCATTGCGCCACAAGGCGGCTGCTGGAGGAGGGAGAGGCGAGCGAGCTCGACATTCGGCG
>NW_026267316.1:381924-384735 GCF_000697945.3 Frankliniella occidentalis | reverse complement strand
AAAACGTTAAAAGGTACCTAAAAATCCACCTCGGGTCGGATTCGTAGGTTTTCCCATCCGATGGAAGGCGAAAGGAATCGAACGCACTTTGAAATTCGGAAATCGGTCGGGGGGTTCTCCTGGAACATTAGAATGGGAAATCAGTCAGTCAGCCCGCACGTGAGCTTATAGGTATTTAGATTCTCTTCTGATTCTTGCTTTCAACTTATTCACTATTATGTCTCTGAATAAGTTGCGGCTGGAAGCCGAACAGTTCGGCAAATCAAGAGAATAGAATCTTTATTAAATTTGTATGAAAGAAAATGCCTCCCCTCTCTAACTGTTTTTAGCCCGCCCTTCTGCTTTGAAAAAGCTATCCGGCGGGCTTATGCAAACGACCTCGTGTGTGTCTGTGTGTCTGTCTGTCTGTTCCACAAGAAGGAGATGCTAGAGACTTCAAATTTTCAGGGGATCTCAAGGTTCACTCCCACAAAACAAAACGCCTACGGCAAATCCTGCCAGCCGCCCCTAAAGGGCTGAAAGGGGGTATCGAAGAAAACAGGAAAGGGCAAAAAAGCTAGAAAAAATATTTTTTCTGATGATCTCCTAATAGGTAACTTCTGAAAGTAGAGTCCTTTGGACGTAAATTTCGTCCGTTTTGCTCTATCTCTCATCGTTTAGGCGCTAGAGGGAGTTTCTCTCACAAAAGTGGCCCAAAAATAAATTTAGGCCTATTAATTTCCGAAAATATTTAGGGGTAAGTTGTGAAAATAGAGCCCTTTGGGCGAAAATTTTGTCCGTTTTGCTCTATCCCTAACCGTTTACGCACTAGAGGGTCTTTTTAGACGAAAATAAGCTAAAAATTGCCATAGTGAACAATAAGATGTAGAAAAAGGCCTAAAAACCGCAAAATAGCAAGGAAACTCTCCCCCTACACCCAAAAAACGTTTTCTAAGCAGAAGGGTGGGTTGTAGTCGCAGTGCTTCACCGCTACATCTCTTTCTCGAGTCTTTGGGGCAAACTCAAAGACGACGGGTTTAAGCGGTCCGAAGGCCCGCAACATCTGCCGATCACGTTCTTCAGCAATTCGCGTAACAGAAACGGTCGGGCCGCAGGCCCGACCATCGCCGCCGGCAGGCCAAGCAGGCCCGGCCCCTGCCGAACGGAGTTGCCGGCGGAGCAGAGCGGAGCTGGCAACTTCGTTTGGCGGAAGGGCGGGCCTGCTTGTTATTAATTTCTTCTGTTGTGTGCATTTTGCAACTCAATCAACTCACCATATCTCCCCTAACCTCTGCATTGCAAGGTCTACCTGCAGTCTTCATTTATGCACTAAAGTTAAACCATGTTGTAGGAGATAGATGTTCTGGGTTGTGTTGACAGAGAGGCACCATTTCTTTGGATGATAAGGGATAGCAAAATCACAGTTTCTTAACAAGCATGATTGGTAAGTCAGTTATGAAAGCGAAATGACTCAACGAATTTGAAAAACAGAAACATTGTCTTCTGCTCTACTCGATCTTGAGGAAAATAAAAACAGCAGCAGGACGATATCAGAAATTTATCAACGTAATTTCGCTTTGAGTGAAAATACTAGAGGAGAACTTATTCGCACTCCACGCTAGTGTTGATGAATTTCTCATATCGGCCTGCTGCTGTTTTTATTTTCCTCGAGTAGAGCAGAAGACAATGTTTCTGTTTTTCAAATTCGTTGAGTCATTTCACTTTCATAACTGACTAACAACCAATCATGCTTGTTAAGAAACTGTGCTTTTGCTATCCCTTATCATCCAAAGGAATAGTGCCTTTCAGTCAACACAACCCAGAACATCTGTTTCCTACAACATGGTTTAACTTTAGTGCATGAATGAAGACTGCAGGTGGCCCTTGCAATGCAATTGAGTTGCAAAATGCACACAACAGAAGAAATTAATAAAAACAGTTAAAAAGGGGAGGCATTTTCTTTCACACAAATTTAACAAGGTAGATGTACGCCAGACCACGTCTCGCGTAACAGGCTTCGCGATACCTCACGAAACACTTACGCTGCGACGCGCCTGGCATACACCTACCTTGGCCTGCGGCGCTGACACCCGAGTCAGGTAGTGCAAAAATGTGCACAAAGATACGGGCCTCCGGCCCGTCAACGCCCGTCACTTCGACTAATCATGCAGGGTTGTACATTTTTTCGCTTATTTTCGTCAAAAACACCCTCTAGCGCCTCAACGGTTTAAGCTAGAGCAAAACGGGTTAAATTTTCGCCCGTAGGGCTCTACTTTGATGAGTTACCCCTTAGGACACCATAAAAAAATATTTTTAAAAAACGTCATTTTTGGTACCTGTTGTTTTCGATTTTTTAAAAATCCAATTTTTGAGCTAGAAAGCTCATCTTCGAACTCGATCTATCTTTTTATGATACAAAACGACCCTGAAAATCCCAGGTCGCTATCTCAATTCGTTTTCGAGTTTTCGTGCGGACAGATACACAGACAGACAGACACACAGACACACAGACAGACAGACAGACAGACAGAAAGAAAAAGTTTTTTCCGACCAGACGGAGTAATAGGCTTCGCTAATCGCTCAGCCAATAAAGATTCTACTCTCTTGATTTGCTGAACTGTTCGGCCTCCAGCCGCAACTTATTCAGAGACATAATAGTGAATAAGTTGAAAGCAAGAATCAGAAGAGAATCTATGCCATATCACTACAAATTTGTGTAGTTGTTGGCTGAGCGATTAGCGAAGCCTATTACTCCACTGATGACCAAAAAGTTTCGCGTCTGTTTGTCTGTCTGTGTGTGTGTGTGTTTGTCTGTACGCACGATAACTCGAG
>NW_026267316.1:364187-381164 GCF_000697945.3 Frankliniella occidentalis | reverse complement strand
AAAATACCCTCTAGCGTCTAAATGGTTGGAGCTAGAGCAAAACGGACAAAATTTTCGCCCAAAGGGCTCTACTTTGATGAGTTACCCTCTAGGAAACCAGAAAAAAAATATTTTTAAAAACAGTCATTTTTGGGACCTGTGGTTTTTGATTTTTTTAAAATCCAAATTTTGAGCTAGAATGCTCATCTTCGAACTCGATCTGTCTTTTTATGACACAAAACGACCCTGAAAATCCCAGGTCGCTCACTCAATTCGTTCTCGAGTTATCGTGCGGACAGACAGACACACACACAGACACACAGACACACAGACACACAGACACACAGACAGACAGACAGACAGAAAAAGTTTTTTCCGACCAGACGGAGTAATAGGCTTTGCTAATCGCTCAGCCAACAATTATTTTACTTTGAATATTATTTAGTAATACCAACAACATTTCATAAAAAATTATTACTTCCCGCTCCAATACTGTGGTGTCGAACCAAGTATCCCTTGTGATCTGTGTACCTACTCATGTATTCAGTATTTCCTGCGTACTTGACAAGTACGCAGTAAATACTGAATACATGGACAAGTACGCAGGAAATACTGAATACATGGTCAAGTACGCAGGGAATACTGAATACCAACAAGTACGCAGTATTTCCTGCGTTCAAGTACACTCTTGGGTTTCCAGAGCAGGATGCACACAAATTTTGTGCACCTTCTGCGGCAAACCAAGTCCAGAATAATTATTTTTTTCAAGTGAACTAGAGAATGTAAACGATTTGATCTGTTTAGCTCTACTGTTTCCAGTGCTTTTTGAGTCTTTCCTTTCTTCTTCCACATTCGATGGAAAGGTCTGTGCAACTCACATGTATAGTTCCATTTCTAATCTGCTCGCAACTTGTAATGCAGTGCGCAGGCCGCCGTCCTCTCTGTTATGCACGTACTCTTCGGAAGACGGTAGTGCCCTTGAAACAATAATGCGTACTGCCGGAAGATTCTAGAAAAAACGCCTTGTTTTGCCATACAGCTCCCTCTAGCGGAAGGTGAAGGGCCTGAAGTACTTTCATATCAAGTACGGCGTCACGCATATGATACGTTCCCTGAAACGAGGTAGAAAATGCCACTTCACAGAAAGAAAGCACATGAGGTTGAGCTTAAAGGGCACAAGGAGCAGTTACTGGTCGAACAAAGGAAACAAATTGCACCTTTAAATAGGGTATTTCGGGTAAGCGGAGCGGCGGAAACGGAACCGGCTAGTTCACCGCTGGTTGCATCTCTGCTGCTGATGCGCGGGGGAGAGGGAGAGGCGGCGGGGCGGCGCAGAGTCTACTGCGCATGTGCAGTTCGCAGGCTGAGACGGATCCAGCAGCCGCTCGCCCGTTCCGTTTCCGCTGCTTCGCTTACCCGAAATACCCTATTAATTTGATGCACGCCCGATCAAGTCTGGTACAACACCGATACAGAGTAAAAGTGCCACATGAGGTATCGCAATGCCTGTTACGCGGCACGTTTGGCACACGTTTTCCTAGTTTTAGTCGATTGTTGGCTTTTCAATCTTAAATCTTTTTTATTGCATAAGATGACTACTTTTGTTATTGCTGTTTAGTCTCTTTTTTGAATAATTCTACCACCTACCACTCGAGTAGGGCACGTATAATCCTCAACAATTGATTTGACAAGTCCTCCCCATGGCGCCACGGGGTCCATCCACACCTTGCAGGGATCGGACTGAAATCTCCAATTTCCAAAATGCTCACACGTGTTGCTCGATACGACATCACGACAGCGAGTCATCTCCACTCGTATCTGAAAGTACGCGCGTCTGATTAAGTTAGACTACAAGAGTAAATTCCAATGATTAAATTGATTAGCTGTAAACTAAACCAAATAAATTCACCAAAAACTACAAAAGTCACCTCCGATATACGCTTCACAGTCCGAGTGATATTAAAACTGGCATTGAAAGTGTAGTTTCCGCGGCCTCTCATTGAGCTTGAGTTTGGCCCGAAGAATGTCATTGCGTTGTCGGGCACTCCTTGGCACTCTTTAAGGTTCAAAATCTCTGCCACGAGAGGTATAGGCGCCTAGAAAAAAATAGCAGCCAATAATTTGAACTTTAACCTCGGGTTGTTAGAAGAAACAAGCAGGCCCGCCTTTAAGCCAAACGGCAGTGCCAGCTCCTCTTCGCTCCGCCGGCAACTCCGTTCGGCAGGGGCCAGGCCTGCTTGGCCTGACGGCGGCGATGCCGAACATTTCTGTCACGCGATTTGCTGAACATAATCAAATGATGAAACGGGCCTTCGGCTCGCTAAAGCCCGTCGTCTTTAAAATTTGACCCGTAGACACGAGAAAGGGATGTGTAACGGTGAAGCACCGCGACTACAACCCACCCTTCTGCTTAGAGAACGTTTTTAGCCCGCCCTTCTGCTTTGAAAAAGCTATCCAGCGGGCTTATGCAAACGACCTCGTGTGTGTCTGTCTGTTCCACTAGAAGGAGATGTGCTAGAGACTTGAACTTTTCAGGGTATCTTAAGATCCACTCCTAGAAAACGAAACGCCTACGGCAAATCCTGGCAACCACCCGTAAGGGTGTGAATGGGGGTGTCCAAGTTTCAAAAATTATCCCCAAAAGTTTTTTTAATGTTCTCCTAAGGGGTAACTCGTCAAAGTAGAACCCCCCCGGGCGAAAATTTCGTCCGTTTGGCTCTATCTCTAACCGTTTAGGCGCTAGATGGTCTTTTTTGACGAAAATAAGCTAAAAATTGCCGTAGTAAACAATAAGTTGTAGAAGAAGGCCTAAAAACCGCAAAATAGAAATGAAACTCCCCCCCCCCACCCCCAAAACACGTTTTCTAAGCAGAAGGGTGGGTTGTAGTCGCGGTGCTTCACCGTTACATCCCCTTTCTCGAGTCGTTGGGGCAAACTCAAAGACGACGGGTTTAAGCGGGCCAAAGGCCCGCTACATCACTCGATCATGTTCTTCAGCAAATCGCGTGACAGAAATGGTCGGGCCGCAGGCCTGACCATCGCCGCCGGCAGGCCGAGCAGGCCCGGCCCCTGCCGAACGGAGTTGCCGGCGGAGCAAAGCTGGCATCTTCGTTTGGCGGAAGGGCGGGCCTGCTTGTTTGGGCTGGGGGGGGGGGGGGGGGGGAGTTTCTTTCCTATCTGGCGGTTTTTTAGGCCTTCTTCCACAACTTATTGTTCACTACAGCAATTTTAAGCTTACTTTCGTCAAAAAAAGACCCCCCAGCGCCTGAACGGTTTGAGATAGAGCCAAACGGACGAAATTTTCGATCACAGGGCTCCACATTGACGATTTACCCCTTACGAGATCATAAAATAATGTTTTTTCTGACTTTTTTGACCTACATCATTTTCTTTGATACACCCTTTCAGCCCCTTAGGGGTGATTGCCAGGATGTGCCGTAGGCGTTTCGTTTTCTAGGAGTGAACCTTAAGATTAGGGTAAGTCGTACATCGCTTATTTTCGATTCTTGGGTTGTAATAGTGTTTTCCAGACGCCATTTTGGATGAAAACTCATGGAAACATTTTTTAAGTTTTTTCCTTTCACGTTTTCATAACCCTACATTGCCTGTTATTCTGGCCTGCCATAAGAGGTGGTTTTGAAAACCTCAATTTTGGGCGTATTTTTTTCTTGACTAAACACGCAATTTTACGGCCCTCTGGGCAAAAACTGGGCAAAAATTTTAAGGAGAAGGCTCTATCTCAGCCGGTTTTCGAGCTACAAATTATTATTGGAAGGGAAAAGGTTGCTTATTTACAGCAATATAAAAACAATTCATATCATGCAAACCGGCAGAGATAGAGCCTTCTCCTTAAAATTTTTGCCCAGTTTTTGCCCAGAGGGCCGTAAAATTGCGTGTTTAGTCAAGAAAAAAATACGCCCAAAATTGAAGTTTTCAAAACCACCTCTTATGGCAGGTCAGAATAACAGGCAAGGTAGGGGTTATGAAAACGTTAAATGAAAAAACTTAAAAAATGTTTCCAGGAGTTTTCATCCAAAATGGCGCCTGGAAAACACTATTACAACCCAAGAATCGAAAATAAGCGATATACGACTTACCCTACTTAAGATACCCTGAAATTTTAAGTCACTAGCGCATCTCCTTCTAGTGGAACAGACAGACACACAGACAGATACGAGGTCGTTTGCATAAGCCCGCCAAATAGCTTTTCTAAAGCAGAAGGGCGGGCTAAAAGTGGCATTATGTTGTTTTTTTGTTGGTTTTTTTTTTTTGGGGGGGGGGGGGGGTAACCAAGTGAAACTAACAACTGCACTAACTGCACTACGGTGAAAGATGGAGACGAACGGACTAACTTTTGGCCTCGCTTTTAGCCCTGACGATTATGTTCAGCTATGCACATGGTCTTTCGAACATAATCGAATGGAAACATGGCAACAATACGGAATATACAAAAGTTCTTACCAGGAAACTTCTCGCCATCGCAACCTTCGCGATAAGTCCTACCACTAAACACAGAAATGGCACCATGCTTAACGGGCACATCTCATTTTATTTGCAGAATTGACAGACGTGTGAACCTTTTTAAAACCTGGAAAATTATGCACAAAGTTACCACCCTCAAAGGCCCATCAACACCCTGGTAATCGTGCGAATCGTAATAATTAACGTAATTAACGTTTTAACATGAGTGAGGAGCTAGGTTTCACATCCCAAGTAACAGAGATTTGTCATCAATATGTCACTATGACATCAAATTTTGGCCAATTTTGTTTTAGTCACTATGACGTGTTTTCCATTGAAGAAAATGACTATTTTTTGATGTCAAAATGACATCATATTGATCATACGGAGTTTTTAAACAAATAATATTTCTGGCCACGTTGCAGACCCTTGCCCTTGCGGCACTCTGCTTGATGGTCTCCATCTACTTCCTCAGCGTCGCACCGCCATAATTTGACATGAAATGCTATCTACAAGTGGGATTCGAACCCACAACCTTTCAATCCTACGTGTGACATGCTAACCCCTGATCCACGTATGGATCTGTACGGCATTAGCTTACGTGCTCCCAGTGGTTTAAACCCATGTTTACATCAGCTGATGTCATGTTGACGTAAACATAACAATTTCTATCATTGTGCAAAACAGTCAAAAATTTGTCACGTTTTAGTCTGGGTCAATAAGTTGAAGTTGTCAATTCCAAGTCACAATGTAGCTGCTGTGACCTGTTTGATAAAAATTAGGTCAATATTATCTCAGTTTGATGTATTCTTGACTAATCTCTGGTACTTGGGATGGTTAATAGAAAATTTAACAATCTATGTAAATTTTTGAGTTGTAGCGGTGCGCCAAACAACATATGCCCATCAGTCATCTGATCAATAAACGTATGTCCTGCGTGATCTGGTCAACCAACGTGTGTCCATTGCTCCAGCCACTTGGACAGATGAAAAAGACACTGGACATACGTTTGTTGATCAGATCACTCTGGACATACGTTCATTGGTAAGATCTGATGGACATACATTAAGTAGATCAATAACATATCATGAATTAGTTAATATGTGTTCTGACATTTTTCTTGCAAAATGTATGCCTAAAAGAAGCTAATTTTATGTTGTGTTACTGGTTCACTAAACATATGTCCATCAGTCATCCGATCAATGAACGTATGTCCAGTGGGCCCTAGATGAAATCCTGGCTGACTTTAGTCAAACCTCAACTGAACTTAACAGAAAGGCTAACTGAAGTGAACTGCTAATATCCGCATTTAACTGAGGATAGCTTTTATTTTTCGTGTTTTTACAAACCTTATCCGATTTTATTTCAAACTTTCCTGATCTGTTTTCAGCTAATTAATCGCTTCTACCTTAAAGCGAACTAAATCTGTCTGATGACATCGACTGAGCTTAGCTGCGCTTGTGTCTTTTAGCTAGACCAACTGAATCGGGCTGAAACCCAACTGAATCTAGCGTAGCGTCAGATATTTTGCCGCCAGTTCGTTTCAGTTAGCTTTAATCCTGCCCTGTCCCGACTGAATTAGACGGAAGGTTGTCAGTGTCCGACTGGCCGGTGAATACAATACTAAGTTCAGTACTAAAGCTGTTGTTTCCAGTCTGCCGCTCACATCTGAAATAAAATGCCGAAGGGCTGATCTTCCTGGTTCGCGGTCTTTACAAACATCAGTAAAACCACTACGTAAAATTAGGCGAAAATAAGGACTGAAGAAAGCTGAAGTCTAGCTGATACCCGGTCCGCATGTCTTACAGCAAAATTAAGTTGATTGTCAACATGATTCAGTCCTAGATTTTGACTGTTAATTGATCCTCTGTAGCTGATCTTACCTAAAGTGACCTTCACCTGATCACACCCTAAACCAAGGTGCACAAAAGTCACTGCTCAGCTCGATCTGATGAAATGGCGGCAAAAAGTCAGTCCTCGACTCTAGCTGATACTTACTTAATTTTAATTCAAGGTGGCTGAAAAGTAGTCGCTCCTCCGCTCCAGTAGATGATGACTTTAAATTTGTAACCTCATGTAAGAGCGGGTAAAATCAGGTAATATCAGGTCGGTCAGTTAAAAGCGGGTAATGTCAGTTCCTTCAGTCGGACCTTCAAATTTATCAGTAAACTGCAGCTAGGATTTCATCTAGGGTGATCTGATCAACAAATGTATGTCCACTGTGATCTGACCAACAAACGTATGTCCAAGTCTGGAGCAATGGACATACGTTTGTTGACCAGATCACACTGGGCATACGTTTATTGCTCAGATTACTGATACTGTTCTAAGGAACGTATGTCCAGGTATCCATAAGTATCCATATGACCTACTGATTTTAGCAACTCAAGTTACTGATATTACAAATGCTTTATATTTTGTGATTCATTGTGTGCAGAAGTCACTGTCAAAAGCTTTATTAGTTCTCACTCTAGAAAGAAACAAGTAGAATGAAAAACCATCCAATTAATTTGATGCCAAAGGAGGATACTCGTCCTCTCATGCATGGTGTAATTTAGAGCTTTGCATACCCACCGATTGAAAAATATCAAATGGTAACGAATCATACTACCGCGGGTCAAGGTGTTCACAGTTAAGTCAATAGATGGCGCTGCTCGCGCATGCGCACAACCAATTTTATGGACTTGTGTTCGCGTTTTGAATGTTTGTAAATAAAGCATTAGTCTAATTTTCACTGTATAATTATTCATAGAAAATACTCAGAAACTGTTTATCACATGTCGAAATAGCCACTTGCAAAGTATTGCGTGACTTGATGGTATTTTATAGGTATTATGTCGATTCTCGACCGGCCGAAAGGGGCTGAAAAGTGCCTCCGTGGCGAACGGCCGAACGTCTCTCTTCGTATTTTTGATTCGTCATTTCTGAAAATTATGCTTAGAAACTCAAAAAAAATCTCTATTATGGGTTCATTAAGTCGCAAAATGCAACATTTGGTTATACCTGTATAGCTGTATGTGTTACCATTTCTTCGCTGAAAGTGCGGGGGTCTAAATTACACCGAGCCCGAGCACAATACTCGTTCTCTACCTACGATAAGGCTTGTCGGGAGGCAAAGAACGAGTAAAAACCTCCTCCCGAAAAAAAAAGTTATTTTGGACATACGTTTATTGACACGATTACCAGTGTATTGTGCGTATATGCTGAAATCTAGATATACATTGGGGTAGGATTCTTACCGTTATAATAGTGGCACAGGCTGCCCAACCGAACCTATTCTGGTCGCCGATTGAAGGAGTAATGCAAAGAGAGTTGGTTGCCAGAGTTAGAAAAAAAAACACTTTGTGTTTCCGGTAGCGAGTAAAGCAACAATGATGGAAAGGCGAACTCATCACACTCAGCGACCGGAGGGCTACTCATGTTTATAACCGTCATCCTCTCGTTGATAAAAACAGCCCATAAAGTGGCTTTTATGGTTACCAAAGCAGGTGACCTAATATTTTGAAAATAGAAAAAAACATTTAAAGAAAATACAGTTTGACATTCTCTACGCGATTATTCTTTGATGGACCTGGAGAGCACCACGCACCACTTCGATTGTTGTTTGAACAGCCTGCCAGCCAACCGGAACACTGGTAAAACAAAAGTGTTAACTCCTTCCTTTAAAAGGCAATAAGGGTTAGAGCCTTTACAAAGACACTAAAACTGGCAAAGGCACTAATTTTGAGCACTTTTTGGGGTGCGTCGTGCCTTGTTCAGTGCCTTTGAAAGGCACTAAACTAAAAATGTGTTTAGTGCCCTAGGAAAGGCACCACTTCGCACCTTTGTTTTACCAGTGAAACATGACTAACAGTATCAGAAACAAGCCTTGTTCATTTATAGTATCACCGTTAATCCTTGAATTTACTTTAGCAGATGATGTTCACACATCTTTATGTTTTGTCGTCGTGACAGAAGTCTGAACTGATCCGAGCCAGCCAAATGAACCGCAGGATGACGAGACTCCAAGTCTGTTTTGGATCTGCAATGGTGGGCTCCGTCTGGCTTCAGGTGTGCCTGACCGGCCGCGCCTACAGCCCTATCTGGCCGATGCCCGAGAGTGAGCTAGGCCAGCTGTACGTTTCCTTTAACAATGACCATGCAATTAAATGAAGCAGTAAACAAATAACTATGTTCAGAAAGCTTTGGGTCATAATTAAACTAGGGAAGAAAAAAAAACCTTTTTTTTTATTCGAAGGAAAAAAGCGTTTTTTACCAGGAAAAAAATGGGGAAAAACCAAAAATTTGGGAAAAAATGATTTTTGGTATAATCGGGTATAATACACCTAAATAAAGCATATGGATAGTAATAAGGGCATTTTTATCTAAAACGTCGGTGTTTTAATGCCAACTCATCCGTTTGCGCAGCCTCGATAAGCTTGTTTGCCTGCATGAGGTGTGTGCTGCCTGCTGCCTAAACGGTCTGCATGAAATAAGGGCATCATCTTTAAAAGTTCTTTCATGTTTTCCAAAAAAAAAGAGATCAAAAAGCACTTAGTATTCCTAGAGTGAGAAATGGATTTCATAACACAATCAGTGGTTAACACCCGATTTGCTCAGATTGTCCAATAACCTAACTTAGCTCCTGAGGGATTGCCCATATAAGTTAGGGATACTATTCTGCATAATAACAAAGATAAATAAGGACTCCTACGGAAAAAAAATTACCCCCACCCCCCTTCTCCCTATATTTTATGATTACCCACTAATAGTGGAATTGGGACATCAAACTGCATTTTAGTATATTCCTTGAGGGCAGGACATACGAGTAGAAAACTTTCGCTTTCGATTCGGATCGAATAGCGCTGCCTACCTGTCGTTTCGAAATTTTCCAAAAATACCCTACCCCTCAGAGGCACCGTCAGTCATGGTAGCGGGTGAAGGGCCGGAAGATATTGGTGGGCAGTAGTGTAAAATCACGTAAAACATGCTTTTCCGTGATATTATAATATAGAAAATAGACATCTTTAGATGGCGATAGATGGTCTAATGCCCATCTAGCAGGTCTAACTGTGTAGACGTCTACACATAGATGTTTAAAAGATGTTGATTATACGTCTTCTGCCATCTTGTCTAACTGTAGATGGGGTGTAGACGCCGGGAGACGCTCTACATCCTATCTAACCCATCTCTGCGTTTAGATGTCTTTCTGTAGATATGGTATAGACGCCGAAAGACGCTCTACTTACTATCCAAGCAATCTATACATTTACATGTGTTGCCGAAGATGAGGGGAGGGGTGGACGTCACAAGGCACTCTACGTCATTGTCTAAGCCATCTAAACGCTAAGATGGCTTGTGGTACATGAGGCGTCAACTCCGATAGCCGTTCTACTTAAGGGAAAACATCTATGAACTGAGACGTCTTAACGTTACATGACGTGTAAACGTCAAGGTATACTCTACTTCTCGTCTATGCCATCTATGCTTTTAGATAAGCATGCTTTCTCGAATTTCCGCCAGATGGCGCATCTTTCGGACAAGGGCTGTTTTTCGTCTTTATGCCAAATATTTCTTAATTTTCTAAATATTCCGTTTCGACTTGTTGACATTCGGGAAGAGCGTCATTTTATCAGTGTGCCAGCACGTTTTATTTGCAGTTAAAGATAAAATTCACCATTTTGTTCTACGTAGCAATCCATTCTCGCTGACCACTCACATTACGGGCACATCGACCCTCAGCGCCTTTCCGTCTGATAGTATGGTCTCTCAAACAGCTGAGAAAACTATTTAATTTTTGTACTGTGTGGAAAGTTCCAATAGGGCCTACGTTTCACACCTAACGCCATAAAGTTGATACTTGTTTTATCTTAATGATAAAAAGCACTTTTGACAGGACTGCCCTATCACCAATGTAGATTCTCTAACATCTAATTCACGTCTACACAACGTCTTTAACGAATCGAAGCGTTGACGTCCACGTCCACAAGACCTCTTACTGCATAATATACTTCTATTCCATGTCTACACTTCACCATCTAAAAGATCTCATTTTTGCGGCCAAATTCGACATCGATTAGACGTCTATGGTAGATGGTCATTAGACGTCTAGGCATCTATTCTTAGACGTCTTTTCGACATCTATGACACGTCTACTTTCTATAAGGGAGCCCTCAAAATCTTAAAAAAACGTTTTTTCCTGTTTTTTCGTTATTTTCCAGGGGCCTCGGAAAAAAACGGATACCCATTTTCTTCATGGTTTTTTTCCTTGTTTTTTTTCCGGTGGCATTCCCTAATTAAAACTAGAGTTTTCCCGGTCGGATTTGGTTCCTAAGCATCAAAGTTTATTTTGGGCCCTTTTAAATGGCTCCAGGCCAGGGATAGGAAAGTTACTTTTAAAAATGTAACTAGTTACAGTTGCAGTTAGTTTTGCTAAAAATGTAACTAGTTTCAGTTACAGTTACTTTTTCTTAAAGATTGCCGTTACAGTTACAGTTACATTTTTTTCGACAAAAATTGTAACTAGTTACAGTTACAGTTATCCCGGTAGTTTTTGAGTTAAATTGGTCGTTGTTTTCTAATAATTATTTTGTAATGGAAAAATTGTTTGCAAGGTAGGCGATTACGCATTATTTAAAGTCCGCAAAACTCTGCTTTCCTCGTCGTGCTAACCCAAGGTCGCCAAGGCCGGGCGAATGTGAACCGTGACAAATGCGGCAGAGCATCTCGAAGACCGCTCTGTTGAAACGGATATACGTATAATTGACATGCAGTAAATAAAAGGGTCTTCCTCCTCGACCTCGCCGCCTTGCTTGCACAGGCCTGCACAGACCCAAGATGAGCCGAAACAATACCGTCTTTCCAGCTCCTTTTCCTTCATTCCTCTGAATGCCGCGCTAGCCGCAGACTCCAGATAGCACATTGCAACAGAATGTGGATAAACGGGAAAGTAATCTCATAGTTTTTAAAAGTTCTACTGGGCAAAAATAACTGTAACTGATATTAGTTACAGTTACAGAAAAAAATGTAACTCGTTACAGCTACAGTTATTTAGTTTGAAAATGAAACTAGTTACAGTTTCAGTTGCTACAAATTGTAACTAGTTACAGTTACAGAAACTAGTTTAGTTAAATTTTTCCCATCCCTGCTCCAGGCCCCAGCAGGGTAAACAAGGGCAACATCTTTGGATGCTTCCAGAAAAGCACCTCGAAAAGCGTTTAAAGAAAACAAAATGAGTCCAGCCAGGAGCACTAACTGATGGTTGAACTGTTACTTGGAACGAATATGTGCACTGCTTTGGTCCTAAACAGCATATGCCACATATTGTTTTGAAATTGAACAAAACTGGTACTGAAAATTATTGAAACAATGCCGGAACACGTTCTAAACTTTGGGTCTATTATTAAAGTGACTTGACTTAAACTTCCATAAGAGGGCACAGGGGTAAACGACTGCTCAATACGTTCACTGGCGTTAGACTGGTTTATTTGAGGAACTAGTTATATACACCAGAAATGGGGCGAATAAAGCATCACACAGTTATATACACCAGAACAAATCTTGTCAATAAGGGCCTCATGAGTTATGCACCCCAGGGGGATCCAAAAGGGATCATCTGGGGTGTATTACTTTTCCTGCCGTTATGCACCCCAGCCGGTGTACATAAGCCCATAAAATGTTATACGCACCGGAGAAGATCCCGGGAGGGATCAGCGGGGCGTATTACTTTTTATCCCTTTATGTACCCCGGCCGGTGCACATTAGTCTAAAACATGTTTTAAGCACCACCTGCCAAATAAAATCCAATTTTTTAAAGTAGGACAGTCTAAAAAAAGATATAAGCACCAGCCGGCAGATTAATTTTTTAAATTAGGACCAACCGAGGCATTATAAGCTGAACAAATACTTTAAGCACTAGCCGGCAAATAAAATCCAATTTTTAAAATTACGGCCAACCAAGGCTTCTGCGAGCAAGAACTAAAATTGAAGAAAGAAGAATATTGCTTTTTATTTTGTTAAATCATATGCTGTTTTAGTTTGGCCTTAGAGCCCAAAACAAGAAAGGAAAGTGTAGAGAATGTTTTAATTAATGTTTAAAATTAATACTTTATTGTTTTAATATTGCTCTGACTTATTTCAATAGTGTGTTGTAATGAGGAAACAATCAATGCTCATTCAGGATGTTGAAAAGGAGATAAATAATGTTTTATAAATGAATTTCTTAAAAAGGTCTATGTAGTCTTTTAAAGTAAAAATTTATTCAAAAAAGTCATATTGAACATGCAATGTTTATGGGATAGAGTGCATCTGTGAGAGACTATGTTTGTACTGCATAACAGCAAAAAATGCAATAAAAGAAAACAAATCTGTCTGACAAATATAGCATAAAAAATTCAATTGAACTCATAGGATGTACGGAGACGCTTTGGCATATTGATTTGCCTGACAGGTCTTCCAGTATTTTGATGAAGCTCTTTTAAAACTTCTGCAAGAGAGGAAGAAAGTATATGAATAGGAAATTCAATGTTAATATCAGTCTGTGTACTAAATAATTGTAATAATGAGATAAAATTACCTTCTAGAGCAACATCATTGCTGTGATCTGAACCTGCAGGAAAAATATAAAATTTCAGGGGCATACAACAAGAGAAGACAAAAACTTCATGACAGAGAGATATTAATGCAAAGATGATTGATGTACCTCTTTTACTACTGCGAACTGTAATGTTGGCCCTTTCATCAACCGTGGGTACCACAAAGACTTCACCTATAAATAAGGAAAATAACTGTTGTTTATAGTCAGAAAAATTAGAGATATGAAAATTTAAAATACATCACACCTTGGTAGATTGGACATATAAGAAACAAAATCCCAATTTTTCTAACACATTTGCCGGGACCCAACTAAATACTCTTCTTCATATGGTTCACATAGAAAACAAACAAATTATTCTAACCTGCTCTTTTGCACTTCAGGCAAAGCCATATGTCGCTGTCATCAGGTGTCACAGGTACAGCGCAAGAATTTTCTTCTGTGTGCACAGGCACACCACATACGTCACAGAAATCAAGATAGTTGAAAACTCCAGGAGTTTTCATACAAATCTCACAGGTCATCCGCCACTCCTCAATTTCAACCTCCACCATATTTTCTGGGAAAAAAAGGAAACAAAGTGATAAAAGTAAAAGATAGGGACAACATGAATTGAAAATAGAAAAGGCACAAAAAGTAGCAATTGCTTTTTGTAGTATATGACCATCAGGAGAAACACTAGATGGGTGACATACAAATCTGTCGGAGTTTTTAAACAGATGAACAGAGATAGAGCGAAGAATGGTATGTTGATCTAACGTCAAGAAGTGAGCACAAATAGAAGGGAATGTGCAAAGAAACAGTTACCATAGCCAATATACAGCCACCATTTTAAAAAATCCACCTTCAGCAGCAATCACACTGTACAAATGTCTTAAGTCATGCTGACTTACCAATTACTTGTCAAGTACTATTAAGAAGAGCTTTATGGTGCCCATAAGAGTACTTGTTATATGAGTCCTCAGAGCATTGTTGAAGAAGGCTATTGAAGTCCTGAAGAGGACTATTTAAGTCCTGTAAAGAGGACTAGTCCTAAAGAGGACTTTTTGAGCCCTGAAGAGGGCTGAGTGGGCGTCATGGACAGGAAGGCGGGCCCTCCGGCCCTCCTCACATCCGAGGAGACATAAAAAGAGGAGGAAGGGAGGGGGAGGGAAAAGGGGGTGATCAGTTGCAATCTCAGAGCGTCGATCAAATCAAAAGAGCAAAGGTATATCCCAGAATTGCGCAAAAGGAGAATTCTTTCAACAAGTGTAATGGACTCTAACATCAAAACGTTTATAGTCAGAGGAATATTCACAGGATTTGGGGAATTTCGAGACAAGAAGGTCTAACAAACAGTGCTATCTTCCTCTCATAGCAATGACTTCACGATGCAAAAGCAACCAGTCTGTCGCTTTGAGATTACACCTTAATAATGTAGCCAGAGTGAACTATGCATGCTGCCTTAGCAGACGATTCCACTAGTCCATTCAAAAGGGACGAGCTCGGCAGATTCACGAGAGGCTGGGGTCCGTTCCGTTCCGAGCCCATCACGTATGTAGTTGGGCGGTGAATCATAACACACTCCCTCGGCGTGGTTGGGGCGCGGGCGGGGCGCGCGGGCGGGGCGAGTCCATTTCCGGTGTCTGTTTGCACCTCCAGGGTCATACTGGGGTCGTCATCGGGGACCTCGAGTGGTCGCCGATGACGACCCCAGTATGACCCTGGAGGTGCAAACAGACACCGGAAATGGACTCGCCACACTCAAAAACCCCTGTATATGAAATTTTGTGCCAATCCCGACATTCTAGAATGTCCCCCAGCGTGCGCGGCACGCTTATGTTATCGCAACACGTCTTCCATCCTCGGGCGATATCTATCGGCTCAAAATCGCCGGACAACAGTCAGAGACCGCTCATTCGACGCGCAATAATAGCCCACGCAACTTTTACTTCGGTAAAATTTCAGCCTTGTTGGCAAAAATTGAGAAAATTGAGAAATTAACCAAATTTCCACTCTGAAATTTTCTAGTAGCAAGTTTTGTGGTTCGATAACAGCCGTAGCGTTCAACCAGCCGGTCTCGAGATAACACCATCCATAAGCTACATCGTTAGCGATCACAACGCAAAAAGAAATTTTGTTCCAGCGCAATTCGCACAATTGCTATAGGGGTTTAAAGGGCCCGGTGTAGTGCGCCCGCCTGGCAGATAGGCAACCCGCTATCCAGGCTGTCCGCACGGACCGCGGAAGTGGCTACCAGGCAAAATCAGCTTAGGACTACCATGGGAACATGTGTACAAAGTTTCATGCTTCTAACCAAAAGTGCAGGGTTCGAGTGCTTAACGACCGGACTAGGCCGACCGTCGGTCCGCCCGCGCTGCTGTGTGTTATGGAACACACAGGAAGGGGCGTGAATGTGCCCCGTGACACTGCGGAGAAAACAATTGGAATATATGTGGCCCTAGCCGTCGGAAACCCATGAGTCTTTTGTTCCCAGCGGGTATTAACACTGTGAGAAATTTTTGTACATTCTACAGGAAAATTTTCCACATGAGTTGTAAAATTACAAAAAGAAAATGTAAATTTACCGGCATCGGCTCTAGCTCTGGACCTATTGGAGCTACAGCGTCCAGATTTCGGCTGTAGATTACTCAAGTAAAACTGAATAGATCCTAAAGTGGGCGATCGCCTCACGCACGGAAAACGAGTTTTATATCGATTCAAAGTAGGGTCCTAAGGGCAAATTCGTAGAACACCGATTTCTCAAAAACTATTCATCTTACAGCGACAAGGCTTTGCAGGGCAGTTTATATTCATGAGCCGAACATTCCTGGCTAGTCTCCATCCACTGGGGTAAAAAATAAACAAATAAAAAAATCCCTCTAAAAGTCAAGGGTCGAACCCGCGACACGCAGCCGGAACGAGCTGCGATCCGGCACGCAACTGCCTGCGCTATCAAACCACACTCGTAGAGCGCGATTCAGCCCCGGTATAACAGTCACTATCAAAACATACACTACTGCCGGCTTGGTGCGCGGCCCCAGGCCCGCGAAGCTAGAATAGCCCCCTATACGCCGCACGAAAAAAAAATATAGCACCCTAGCTATTTTTTTAGCACTGGTGCTAAAAATTCGTCAGCATAGGCCCAGCTAATTTTTTTTAGCTCCAGTGCTAAACTTTTAGTTGTACAGCTAACTGAAGCAATGGTCTAGCTGTATCACCAATACTATTTAGCAGTACAGCTAAATATTTTATCCCGTAGCTACTTTTTTGGCAAGGGTGCCAAATTTGCCTGCTAAATCGATTAGCACGGAACCGATTTTTATTTTTTTCCGTGCGCTCCGTGACACAAATTTTTACGTAAATCCCCGAGTGATAACTAATCTCTGCGCATTTCTTATTTCACCTCAACGATCTTAAGACAAGTATGCTGTATGTGTTGAGAACTCTCAACAGAAATATTGAAGGTTATAACTCTCTTAATTTGTAGAGGGAGTAAGTTTCTTACACAAACCTTTTCTTTGTGTGCCACGTTGAAAGATGCATGTACTCGTCTCACCCACTAAACATCTTGCAATAATTACCGCGTTGTCAAAATTGATAATATCAGGATACACTGAGGCACATCTTTTCAATGCATTACACCACATTCTAATATGGCGACGGCGTCACTACGTGACGTGGCGTGGCAGACCACTATCCTGGGCGCGTTCGGGTATGGAAAGAACAGGGCGGCGGAGCGAACGCGACCGCCGAGCGCCCGCCCAGCACCCGCCGAGCTGCCGAAGCCCAGCTCGGCTCGGCTCGGCTCGGCTCGGCTCGGGAGCGGCCGACCGCCGCCCAGACAGTCCCGAGCAGTGGTTCGGGCGTTCGGGTGTATTTCGGCCGAGCGGGGGGAGCGCCCGGCGAGCGCCGTCGGAGCGCCGAAGCGGCTTCGTGCCAGCGCTGGCCCGGCTGGGGCTCTGCTCCCACACTCGCCGTTCGGC
>NW_026267316.1:363338-364137 GCF_000697945.3 Frankliniella occidentalis | reverse complement strand
GCGCTAGCCGCAGACTCCAGATAGCACATTGCAACAGAATGTGGATAAACGGGAAAGTAATCTCATAGTTTTTAAAAGTTCTACTGGGCAAAAATAACTGTAACTGATATTAGTTACAGTTACAGAAAAAAATGTAACTCGTTACAGCTACAGTTATTTAGTTTGAAAATGAAACTAGTTACAGTTTCAGTTGCTACAAATTGTAACTAGTTACAGTTACAGAAACTAGTTTAGTTAAATTTTTCCCATCCCTGCTCCAGGCCCCAGCAGGGTAAACAAGGGCAACATCTTTGGATGCTTCCAGAAAAGCACCTCGAAAAGCGTTTAAAGAAAACAAAATGAGTCCAGCCAGGAGCACTAACTGATGGTTGAACTGTTACTTGGAACGAATATGTGCACTGCTTTGGTCCTAAACAGCATATGCCACATATTGTTTTGAAATTGAACAAAACTGGTACTGAAAATTATTGAAACAATGCCGGAACACGTTCTAAACTTTGGGTCTATTATTAAAGTGACTTGACTTAAACTTCCATAAGAGGGCACAGGGGTAAACGACTGCTCAATACGTTCACTGGCGTTAGACTGGTTTATTTGAGGAACTAGTTATATACACCAGAAATGGGGCGAATAAAGCATCACACAGTTATATACACCAGAACAAATCTTGTCAATAAGGGCCTCATGAGTTATGCACCCCAGGGGGATCCAAAAGGGATCATCTGGGGTGTATTACTTTTCCTGCCGTTATGCACCCCAGCCGGTGTACATAAGCCCATAAAATGTTATACGCACCGGA
>NW_026267316.1:362778-363288 GCF_000697945.3 Frankliniella occidentalis | reverse complement strand
TACGTCGTGTTAGACGCCTGCCGTTCCAGGACTGTAATTTTTGTCTCTTGTAGATGAGCCTGGTGCTCATCACCCTCGGAATGAATAGTTGATACATGCGATGATGGATCGAGTAGCGGACACATCAAAACGACATCGTGTTTTGGTCCGATACGACGACTTTCGCGAATCGTTGGCTCTCTAGACGTCGTATTTTGGTCCGAATGTAACGCAAATTAGACGTCGTATCGTCGTCGTATTGTGTCAAAACACAACTGTGACACGACGTCGCGTTTTCGTCACATTCTCGTCGTGTCGTCCCATCAGGGATCTTCGTGATTGGCTCGGCCCGGCGGGTCGTTCAGCATGATTTGAACTGCGCTGGGGTAATATCACCTCACTTCTTGAGAAAAGCTCACTTCATCACAGCTACGACCTTCTGCTAGTGCAAAAGTCGGGACAGAAAACCTAACTTCTTAGTTTTTAGCCGAATCGGTGGCTCGAAGTTCGAATTAGCCAGGCAGAACGGCG
>NW_026267316.1:359300-362049 GCF_000697945.3 Frankliniella occidentalis | reverse complement strand
AACATCTTGCAATAATTACCGCGTTGTCAAAATTGATAATATCAGGATACACTGAGGCACATCTTTTCAATGCATTACACCACATTCTAATATGGCGACGGCGTCACTACGTGCTACGTTTTTCAATGTAAGTCCCACACTTCCATCGTTTAGTACCACCCCGACCCTGACATAGTAAACAATTTTTAACTGATTAAGCTAAAAGCGCCACCAGGGCAAAGGATAATGTACCACACCGTTCACCACACCGGGCCCCGTTCCGTTCCCCGGTTGGTTGATCGGTCATTTAAGCCCTACATGACAGCCACTTCCAGGACGGACCCGACGGAGCGTTGATGTGTGTGTGTGTGTGTGTGTGTGTGTGTGTGCGCGTATGCCGCGCTTTCTGGGCGTAATACATCAGGGCATGTTAACGTTTTTTGTTCAATCTCGGCTTGCACATTTCTGATCGCCGGGGACTAAAATTTAGATTAATGGGGACATGCCATTCCACCAGTGTACAAAAATTCAGCTTTCCGATTTTAAATGGAGGGTAAAACCCTTCGTATCCTAGGAGTTCATTCGCTAAATGGAGACACACCGGCACGCAAAGGAAATCGGAACAATCGCTGGCCCTTCTCTGTCGCCCTCATAAACGGCCTGGTTACGCTCATTAAATATGTTGGCAGGTCTAGCGAAGCGAGCGGCAGCCGCATGGGCATAAGTAAAAGGGGAAGGTTTTCACACGCATCCACCGATAGTGATATGTCCCTCCGGAGCCCCTGTCACAGCTGAGGTAGGCAACACGTACGACGTTTAAGCGGGAATGGCTGCCTGTCAACACGGCGCGGGACTCCCAGGTCAGCAGGGAAACTGCAAGAGGGAGGGCCGGGTGGAACGGTCGCATTCGCTATCCAACCCCTGTGTTCTTTACGCTGACGAAACAACCCAAAATCCACACTGATAAACTAAGTCTGCAACATTTAAACGGGACTTAAGTCAAAAGGTGCGGGAGGAAACTAGGAACACATCTGCCTCTCAACATCAGTCGCGGAACGTTCACTTATGAGCTTAAATGTACACTGTTAAATCAAGTGTGACACTGTTATACTTTAGCTAATGTGAGGCACGGTGCCCCACTTTAGCTAAAGTAGAACAGTAGTGCCTCACTTTAGCTAAAGTATACACGCAAAAAAAAAATATAGCACCCTAGCTAATTTTTTAGCACTGGTGCAAAAAATTCGTCAGCATAGGCCCAGCTAATTTTTTTAGCTTCAGTGCTAAACTTTTAGTTGTACAGCAAACTGAAGCAATGCACTAGCTGTACCCCTTATACTATTCAGCAGTACAGCTAAATATTTTATCCTATAGCTATTTTTTTGGCAGGGGTGCCAAATTTGCCTGCTAAATCGATCAGAGTACGGAACCGATTTTTATTTTTTTCCGTGTAACACTATAGTGCCCTACTTCAGCTAAAGTAGAACAGTGAATGCCTCACCTGACTGTTCTACTTTAGCTAAAGTGGGGCACTACGTAGGAGTACGTGCGGCAGGCCCGTAGTGGCTGAGCGACAGTGTGCTAAAGATATCAGATTTAACGTTTACAAGACGGTAAAGAATGGAAAAGGAAGTCCTCCCGCTCAGCTGGGCTGGAGCCCCGCTTCATCCCCCGCCAGCCAGCGCGCTCCCTCCCATGCCCGCAAGGGAGGGGAGGGACAAGGAGCAGAGGCTTGGGTAAGATTTGGGCAAAATCAGCCGAAAACCAGTAAATTTGAGTTTCAAATCTAAATGTTAAGTAAATCAAAGAATGTCTCTCTAAGAGTCTAAGTCAGTTCGTCGCGGATCTTTTAAGGTATAGGACGCATACAGATGGATGTAACCCGTTGATTGAGATTCAATATTTTTCAGTTTTAAGGCCTGCTTAATGCCGTTCGCCGGAAACAACGCAGTGTCTACAATTTTCCACCAAAAATCCACTCGTAGATCAACACACAGGAAGCGTATAGAACGAAGAAATTACTGGCATTCCAAAGTGTGACAAATTTCATACAAATCGACGCAATAATGAACAAAATGCGATTCACACGTTTTATTGCACCTATGGGCGAGTAATAAAAAAATGATCGCACTGGAAATGCGATAATTTTCACACATTTTGCTGCGATAATAGATTAAGTGCGATAAAAACTATCGCATTTAATGCGATAAAAAATTATTGCAGTAAATTTGTAGTCACCATTGCATTAAGAATTACAATGAACCCTAATATTACATAGAACCTCTGATCGGGTACCACGGGTGAACGGTGAAAGAAGGTACCTCACTCAGATTTTGTGCACATTGTAGGGAAGGGAAAGGTTCTCCCCTTCTATAGGTATCTAATTAGACACGGCTCTTTTTAGTCTAACAATAATAATAAAGGTTTTAAGTGCCAAACTGTTTTTTTCCGACTTTTAACTATTCCATCTTGTCTCCTTAACGGGAACCTCGTCCTAGCGAACAAAACACAAAGGTACACACTAAACCCTTATGCACTGTGTTGTGCATAAACATGCAGTATTTTACGCAGCCATAGTTATGCCGTAAATCCCCGAGTGATAACTAATCTCTGCGCATTTCTTATTTCACCTCAACGATCTTAAGACAAGTATGCTGTATGTGTTGAGAACTCTCAACAGAAATATTGAAGGTTATAACTCTCTTAATTTGTAGAGGGAGTAAGTTTCTTACACAAACCTTTTCTTTGTGTGCCACGTTGAAAGATGCATGTA
>NW_026267316.1:357071-359250 GCF_000697945.3 Frankliniella occidentalis | reverse complement strand
GCTCGGCTCGGCTCGGCTCGGCTCGGGAGCGGCCGACCGCCGCCCAGACAGTCCCGAGCAGTGGTTCGGGCGTTCGGGTGTATTTCGGCCGAGCGGGGGGAGCGCCCGGCGAGCGCCGTCGGAGCGCCGAAGCGGCTTCGTGCCAGCGCTGGCCCGGCTGGGGCTCTGCTCCCACACTCGCCGTTCGGCCGGCTGTTCGGAGTGCGAGCTCGCCTCCCCTCCCCCACCCCTCCACGTGCCTCCGTCGTCCCTGACTGGCGCAGTACCGCACAAGCATCTTCGTGATTGGCTCGGCCCGGCGGGTCGTTCAGTTTCGCGCGCGTGATTTGAACTGCGCTGGGGTAATATCACCTCACTTCATCACAGCTACGACCTTTTGCTAGTGCAAAAGTTGTCTCAGTTAAGCCTAAAAGCTGAAACGCCGCTTTGGATTTGCAGTGTATATGACGTTATGACGTAGGGATTGCCAAGCCAAGCGTTGCCCCGGAAGGAATGACACACCGCTGTTCTTACAACAACGTGAAGTTCGTTTTTAGTCCCCGAAAAGTCTCTTTTTAGGCGCGAGCAGTACGCTTCGAGACCCGCCTGGGGCTATACGCTGACCGAAGAGTTCGCTCCGCAGGGCGCACTGGCCGCTTTCACGTCCAAAAGAAGCCTGCTGGAGGGTGGGCCCGCTCGGCGGGACTCGGGCGCGAATCGGTACCCCCTGCAGGCGTAGTCCAACCACAAGCAAGAACGTACTAGTCTCGTCGAGACAAAGGTTGCCCGGGGGGAGGGGAGGGGGAGAGGGAGGGGACGTTGCCACGGCGCCTGCTGCGACTAAGTTAGGCAACTCGGTCGCGCCGGCATGTGGGCTTGCCTACCTCGCCCCGTGTAAAAGACCAAGACCCTACCCGCCCCCTCCACCCACAGCGCCTGCCACTCGAAATGTAGGAAACCCGGTCACACAGAGGTCACGCGTGTCTGCCTACATCGCCCCTGCCGCTGCCATAGCCGAGCGAGAGGGGCCATCTAGGGGGAAGGAGCAGGAAGATATCCAGTACGCGAAAAGTGAGGGCCGTGTGAGGCGAGGGGTGGAGTGAAGCGTACAAGTGAGATGGGAGACGAAGAGCGAAAATCGGAGCGAGCGAGGGATTTTTAGACAGTCGTTACGACGTTACGTCAGTCGACTGACTTTTCCGATCGCTAGTAGCCAGCATGATCCAGTTGAGATACAAGCCAGTGCAAGCAGCCAGCTCGTATGCCAGCGCCCAGGCCCCAGCCCCAGCCTAGCGGCCCTCGTGTGAGGAGGTGCGCAGAGCTCCGGGCTGGTATCGCCTGGGCCAGAGACACCCCGAACGAGACTACTCCCTCCGCTGAGCGCGCGTCGGCTCACCTGCAGCCTAGCCTCATGCATAAACGACGGTTGGGCCTGATCACTTGGGGCAGTCCTAATTTTCTATGGCTGAATTTGAGGAAGGCATGTCATAAAATAATAAATGGGACACTTTCCCAATTTATCAGGGGCTACACTCCTCGAGAAACACTCCGAGTTCTCGTAAAATTCTGAAGAAAGTTTCCTGAACACGTTAAGTACGGGTTGAAAAGAAAAGGAGAATGGTCCACAAAACCAGGGATTTCAGGCGCAGCACTAGCCGCATTGCGGGCCGGGCTGGGCGAGGGGCTCCTCGTCGCGGGGCCGACACGGACGATACCGGTGGGGTGATCAGACGGGACGGGCCACACAACCTGCCCTCCGCCCGACCCTCGCCCGACCTACGACCACGCCGAGGCCTTTAGGACCCAAAGCACTGCGCGGCCCGTGAAGAAGCCGCTCCGCCCGGTCCGTCGGGTCCGGCCCACTGGACCAAAAGTGCAGCAGGACCCGCCGCGCGCCGCCCGCGAGGCTGACGTCACCGCGTTCAGCAGCGCGGCCCTTGCTGGGCACAGCGTGCGTGCCAGAGGTGACGTCAGCGGAAAATGGGCAAGACACGTGTGCCGCGGGCCCGAGGACGGACGCCGTGGCCTGTGGGGCACGAAGGAGGACCGGGTGCGGCGAGCACTTGAATGCGTCCTCGGCCCAGGGGCGGAATAAGGTCCGACTGGAAGGGGGAACCTTGGGTTGCCTGCATGACAGGGAGGTTGCATAGCAAATTGTCTATCTGACCGGCGGCAGGCGGATCACTGGAAACGACCGAAG
>NW_026267316.1:354917-356339 GCF_000697945.3 Frankliniella occidentalis | reverse complement strand
GCCGGTGGATCAGCCGGTCGCGAGCGCGGGGGAGCGCCGCCCGCCCTTGCAAGCGCCACGGCCAGGGGTGGGCGAGGCTGGTGTCGCGTCTCCACAGGGGTAACTCAAGACCGCGCACGAAGCGGGTGGGAGGGGAGGGCTCGAGAGGAGGGAGCAGTACCCCTAGCGACCCGCTGGAAGCAGAGTGAAGCCAAATGACGTCGACGTGATGTATGGGGGGACGCCAGCTTGACAGCGCAAAAGAGCAGTCGAACAAGAGGCACCGGCACACATGACATGTCGTCGGCCCACCCAAAGAGTTTATATACTATACAAGCTCTTTGGACCCACCTCCTATAGCCGGTCCCGCTCGCCTTGCCCCCTCTCCCCTTTTTCTCCTGCGCATCGCCAAAGGCCACGCACGGGGCCCTGACAACTGCGGCGGGCGGGGGCGGCCAGTGCGGTCCGGCCCCGGGGCACTGTCGGATGCTGAACGCCCCCCCCCCCCCCCAATGATGATCATACGCCTACTCGCGCGTTCTCTCAAAAGAGAACTCGATCTGAATGCGATGAGAGAGGAAGTCCAGATGCCCGGACCGCAGCCGAGAGGGGGCGCGGTTCCCACGGGTGCGGCCCAGACGAGGCGCTGCAGGGGCGGCCTCATGCAGACACCAGCGAGAATCACCGGGCACCATCGGGCACCACGCACCTGCGAGGTGCTCACTTGCTGCTCCGCGAGTCGGACAGTACATCGCGTCCCGTGCGCCATGCGCGTGCGGCCGCCAGAACCACACACACACGTCGGGTGAAACATGACGCGCCCCGCCGCCATCTGACCCACCGAGAGGAGTAAGTGACGCAAGTCGTGTACAGTGAGTGGCGCCCCGACACCGCGCACCACCCGCTGGGCTTGCTCGGGCTCGCTCAAAGGAGCCCATGGCATGGGCGGGGCAGGACACACCGCTCGGGGACTGCTGGACCGCATACATCATCTGTCGTTCGAGGAGGGCGACTAACGACTTGCATCGAGTGCGGTACGGCCAGTCAAGTGCGTAGATGTCGGCGTGTACCGGGAGTTTCATGGCACTCGCCGGTGCGAGCTGATTGGCCTGCTCCCTCTGCACCATGGCCTATGAAAGCATGCAAACCCACTCGCAACGGTGCGGGACCGAAACTACTAATAATGTACACCAAAGTACAAACCGTATGACCAATGTGGACTGTACTGGACAGTGTTTTATTTTACTTTTCTTATAAGTGCCGTCCAAGGGCGCGAGCGGTCCCGGACTCCTCGCGGAGCTCATCAGCGCCCGGGCAACGCGCTCTCCATCCACAGGCCAGGCAGGCAGGCCAAAGAGGTTATATAGTAGGCGGACCCCGGCGCGCCGCACGCGAGCTTTCAAAGCGCTCCCAATGTGCCGCCGCGCCGGTAACGAGCCGAAC
>NW_026267316.1:352591-354412 GCF_000697945.3 Frankliniella occidentalis | reverse complement strand
GGTACGGCCAGTCAAGTGCGTAGATGTCGGCGTGTACCGGGAGTTTCATGGCACTCGCCGGTGCGAGCTGATTGGCCTGCTCCCTCTGCACCATGGCCTATGAAAGCATGCAAACCCACTCGCAACGGTGCGGGACCGAAACTACTAATAATGTACACCAAAGTACAAACCGTATGACCAATGTGGACTGTACTGGACAGTGTTTTATTTTACTTTTCTTATAAGTGCCGTCCAAGGGCGCGAGCGGTCCCGGACTCCTCGCGGAGCTCATCAGCGCCCGGGCAACGCGCTCTCCATCCACAGGCCAGGCAGGCAGGCCAAAGAGGTTATATAGTAGGCGGACCCCGGCGCGCCGCACGCGAGCTTTCAAAGCGCTCCCAATGTGCCGCCGCGCCGGTAACGAGCCGAACCGCACCGCACCCGCTCGCGCGCCCGCTCATCGTGTGACGCGCGCAAGAGGAACAGCAGGGCGCGGGCCGCCCGGGCGCCGCACCGTGAGCAAAAAGCAAATGCCACCAGGAGGGGTAGGGAGGGGAGGGGAGGAGGCAATAGACCATTCCGCTCGTACCTCTCGAAAAACAAATGCACCGGAAGTCGGCTATTTCAAATCAAAATTTAGCCTACATAGAGCCCTAGAATCTGTTCCAAAGTGACAAAATGTTTCTCCTGGGAATTTATTCATACAATATTAGGGCGTAATAAAGCCTCTGGAGCAGGTTTTAGATGACTTCCGGTGCATTTGTTTTTCGAGAGTATCGTGATTAGCGGGTCCAGCGGAATAGTCTATAAAAAGCGCGCAAGGCCGGCGCGGCTCGGCGCCCATCTCCTCCGCGGAGGCCCGGCGGCGCGGCGGGCGGCACACACGGCGGCACGCGTAATTCCCTGACATTTGTGACGCCGCCATGGCCGCCGCTATCAGCGCGCCGCTCGGGCAGAGGGCGGGGCAGCTGCAAGAGTTGAGGCACCTCTGCAGGCGGGGGCAGCTGCAGGTGGGGTGAGCGAATGTGCAGCTCAGGCTCGGCACGCGAACCCGCCCTCCGAAGCAGCCCGACCTGCCCCTCCTGGCGCAGGCCGACCCCGTCCGGCCGGCCGACCCGCCTCCAAGAGGCGCCCGGGGGGCTGGCCGGCCCGGAGCGCGCGGCGGCGTGGCGGGGCTGCCTACCCAGCACGGCACTCAGCCGGCTGAGGGACAGGCGGCCGCTGAAGCCGCAACATCCTGGCGCCGGGCGTCAGAAAAGGAAGGAAGGGGGGGGGGGCTTCAGTGACGGGGAGTGAGAGGGGTGAGTGTGAGTACTAGAGAGACGAGAGGGGCGGGGACTGGTAGGCGTCTTCCGGCGGATGGGACGCAAGCTCGGGCCGGCGGTCCTCCGGCTGGACAGCACGGCCAGGCGCTCGGGGACGCCGGGGGCAGGTGGAGAGCGTTCACCCTGACACACAGAGCGGCCCGTGGAGGTGGCTCGTCACGTCGGTCGTGCCGTGTTTATTCCCCGCCCGCGGAGAAAGCGGGGACGGCAAACGGGCAAAAGTGGGCGTCATGGACAGGAAGGCGGGCCCTCCGGCCCTCCTCACATCCGAGGAGACATAAAAAGAGGAGGAAGGGAGGGGGAGGGAAAAGGGGGTGATCAGTTGCAACCCACACGGAAAAAAGACGTCTATTAGATGTCTAATATGCATCTTTCTCTAGACCCCCAAGGGTCATTAGACGTTTAATCGTGTCTACCACTAGACGTCTATAATTGATCGATTGTCCACATTTACAACATCTATTAGACGTCTATTTGTCGATGTTGAATAGATATCTACTGACAAGTATTTTACGAC
>NW_026267316.1:350554-352541 GCF_000697945.3 Frankliniella occidentalis | reverse complement strand
CCTCTCATATTAAATTTGGCAAGCTTTAATAGAAAACCACTCCTTTAAGGCAACTAGAAACTTCACATGTTGCTTTGAAACTTTTTCCATCATATCACAGTTGCATAGCATAAAACGGAAAATCCGTCCGTAAACTTACAATATGAATGCAGACTCACCGAATACAATTGGCGCCATGTTCAAAGGGCAACACCGCATCTCTTGTGACGGTAAAAAAATATGGCAAACTTTTCTTAGAAAACAACACTGTGATGTACGAAAACATAACCTTCTCGTTTGACCAAACCAAAACACAACAGACTGCGCTGCGCCTGCGCCTGCTAGCAGACCGAGCATGGAGACAGGCTAGGCCCGACTCCACGGCACTAGACGAGGAACGTTTCGGCGTTTCGTCTCCTCGGCAAAGATGTCATTATGTGGGCTGTAATTATTTTCGTCCCATTACTGTGTTACGTCATTAAGAGAGTGCGGAAAATGAAATGAAATGAAATCGAATCAAGGTGGCGTCTGTTAATGCCAGCTTGTTGGCATTACTGCAGCGCTTCCCGCCAGACAGCGCCAGACTTGAAACGAATAATTGCACGCGTAGAGATCTTGAGAAAAGCAGAGATAATAAAAAAGTATTGGGCTCTGTCCGAATTCATGCACCAATCGCTCGGTGTGCGAGAGAGATAGCGGCCGTTGGAATCACATAAGTTTGTCTCTCTTACTGAGACCGAGCCATCGCAGACCGACATGGTAGTAGTGCGGTGGCGCACAAATTCTGGTGTACTTATATGCTTGAGTCTGATGGATTAACAGAAGTGAGGGAACACAGCAAGATGCGTCATTTCACACTTTTTATTAGTAAAAAAACAACACGTAAAGAGGAATTATGAATAAATGGTGACACAAGTAACTACCTACTTGAGAAAACATTCTACCTCTGCATCAAAGAGTGAGATTAATGTCGTACTGGGATATAAGACTATCATTTTCAGTAAAATTAATATTACATGTTTCATTACAAGTGCATTTGTTATACGTTGGCAGGATGTGAAGTTATTCAAAATGTTCTCATTGTCAAGGCCACAAACTACCACAAACAAACCACCACCAGGGTAATTAATGCCTCAAGCATTGCTTTCGATCTGCAAGTTCATCACATTATAAACAGCAGGGGAGACAACCACCACCAGGCTAATTACTCAAGCTCTGCTTTAATTGCCACATAAAATATTTCCCAGCGTGTAGTGTACAAAAACATCACATTACAAGCAGCAGGGGAAAGAAAGCTTACCCAATGTTATTTGAATACGTTCTCTTGGCTTGAGCTACTTTGTAGCTAAAAATAGCCAATAATATAAACAACCTTTATTTATGACTTAGTCTGAACCAACATTATGACAGACACACAACCTGCTGTATACTTTACAATCTACAAAGCATTATTCAGCATTGCTAAAGGCAGGGCGCTTTAAAAAAAAATTAATGAAAATATGCCCTATCAGCAAGTAATTACTCTTTTCTTTATGACATGAGTAGCATGATTTTCATATTATACATGTCCTGGGCATTATGTACCCCACATTTATATAATAATTTAGAAACTAAAACTACCACAACCACAACCACAACTTAATGCCACCATGCCACCTAAAAATTTTCACAGCGTAGTCTACAATGAAATACATCACATTACAAGCAGCAGGGAAAAGAAACATCCACCGTGTTAATTGAATTCGTCCTCTTGGATCGAGCTACTTTGTAGCTAAAAAAATTAACCAATAATATTAACAACCCATCAAATTTATGACTTAGTCTAAACCGACCTGCCATATACTTTACAATCTACAAAGCATTATTCAGCACAAGGGTAAACATACCAAACTGCATTTTACCTTAATACGCACACTTGGCAATTTGTAACCCTCAAGACAATCATGTATGAAAGTTCAAAATCTGGCCTTCTCTTCCCGTTAAACAGGACAGAGATTAATCTATTAAC
>NW_026267316.1:347721-349094 GCF_000697945.3 Frankliniella occidentalis | reverse complement strand
TTGCTATTAGCAGAATCATTTCTATTATTTGCACTATTTGTGACGCTGACGACCAAAACAAAGCTGGCCCGAAGCTGTCTCCTGCTCCTGGGGTCTCCTTTGTTGTTCTTGTCCTTTGTGTGCTGTGTAATTGCATACTTTAGTAATTCTCCACCAGTAAACGTTATGTGCTCATTCTCCGATGAATATCCAGATTCTGAGTTGTCTGAACTGGACCTATTTAATTTTGAAGATTTCTGTGAATCGAAATACAAAGACTCTGATGTACAAAGGTTAGGGTTCTTCAAGGTGGGTAACAACAATAGACCGTTCCTCCCTCTTCCCTGCCTTAATACATCATACTATGTTATACATATGTACTCTTTATGTTCTCTTAGGTTCACCTAAACAAAGATGTGGAAAGTGGAACAACTATAAAGGAATTGACTGAAACATTTTGTAGTGAGGTTCATGATTCAATTAAAGAGTTGCTTCTCATTTGCAACCCTGTTCAAGGCTGCGAACTGTTTGGTCACTGCTCTAAATCTGCGAGTACGGCTGCAAAAGGAAACTTTATGAAATCTTTTAAACCCAGTTCATTTCATAAAAACACCATAGAAGCCTCCTGCTGGTGAGTTCTTTGATGATGACGTGCCTCTTCCTGTGTGTGTTTAAACGATCTTTGCACGTCCACTGTGCAATACAATTATTGATCTCATTGGTTTCAGTGTGCAAGTATTAAATGGAAAAGGGACTGAAGGCTTCATAGAACATTTCTTCGCAAGTATTGACAAAACAGCCTACCAAATTCCAAAAAAATTACAGTATGAAACAGAAATGAAAACCGTGCTGGATCAAATTCCCAAATGGCAAGCTGAGCATTTGAGACGCCAAGAATTTCAAAAGCAGAAGACAGTTGAAGAAATGAGTTCACTCTTGAATAGTGCTATGGAGGTAGAACAATTTAAAGAAGACACTAGAGATGTGCCATGCAAGTGTAAGATGTGTGCACTTACCAATAGCCCCATGACACATCACTCGACAAACATTCTGTACAGCTCAGGCATTTACGAAAGTGTTCAAAAGCATGTAAAGATTACAAAGAACTTCTCCATGATGCAACTCTGCCATGCAAATATGCTAAGTCTGATAGATTCAGCTTTCAACGGGATCTCATTTCCTGCAATGTATGTTGGAACTAGTCATACATACTTTCCGGTACATGTGGAAGACCTCAGTTTGTTTTCGTGGAATTTCTTGATGTACGGCGGTCCCAAATTCTGGTAATTATTAATAGGCGGGTGGGGGCGGGGGTAAAGTGAGAGAAATGTGGTTTCCGGAGTGCTTGGAGGGGTTAAACTCCAGAAAACAGATTTTTCTCACTTAACCCTCCA
>NW_026267316.1:343888-347671 GCF_000697945.3 Frankliniella occidentalis | reverse complement strand
AAAAGGGACTGAAGGCTTCATAGAACATTTCTTCGCAAGTATTGACAAAACAGCCTACCAAATTCCAAAAAAATTACAGTATGAAACAGAAATGAAAACCGTGCTGGATCAAATTCCCAAATGGCAAGCTGAGCATTTGAGACGCCAAGAATTTCAAAAGCAGAAGACAGTTGAAGAAATGAGTTCACTCTTGAATAGTGCTATGGAGGTAGAACAATTTAAAGAAGACACTAGAGATGTGCCATGCAAGTGTAAGATGTGTGCACTTACCAATAGCCCCATGACACATCACTCGACAAACATTCTGTACAGCTCAGGCATTTACGAAAGTGTTCAAAAGCATGTAAAGATTACAAAGAACTTCTCCATGATGCAACTCTGCCATGCAAATATGCTAAGTCTGATAGATTCAGCTTTCAACGGGATCTCATTTCCTGCAATGTATGTTGGAACTAGTCATACATACTTTCCGGTACATGTGGAAGACCTCAGTTTGTTTTCGTGGAATTTCTTGATGTACGGCGGTCCCAAATTCTGGTAATTATTAATAGGCGGGTGGGGGCGGGGGTAAAGTGAGAGAAATGTGGTTTCCGGAGTGCTTGGAGGGGTTAAACTCCAGAAAACAGATTTTTCTCACTTAACCCTCCACCACCACCACAAATTTCTTTTTAAAATCCCAGTTATGTGGGGTTTCTTTTATTTAGCCTCACAATTTACAGACAGTTATTTGATTCACAGGATTATTGTTCCCCCTACTTCTGTAACCAAACTAACGGTTGCCCTGCTAGCCAGTGGCTTCGGTGAGCTAATGTCCTGCTGGAACATTTTAGGTCACAAGTTCTACATCCCAAGTGTATCCTGGCTTCGAAAGGAACGTATTCCCTTCAGTGTGGTAAGGAAGATACATGTGCACTGATGTGTCAAGCAGTAAACAACTCCTAACATCTGCATTTTACACTGCAGGTCATCCAAAGACAAGGGGAAGGTATAGTTGTGCTCCCAAATGCAGCTCATTCTGGTGGAAATCTTTCTTTCAACTGGTCAGAAGCGTGCAACTTTGCAACTAAAAGTTGGTTACCCTACGGAGCTGTAAGTCCTCCCTGCAGCTGCATGTAAGTATAAAATCTACAATGCTTATGGTATGTTTCAAAGGAATTCAAAATGGAAACCTGGTGTACCATGTGTAACATTTCTTTGCAGTCCGGGATCTGTCCATCCCATTGACCTCCGTCCTGCAACGGGCGTACATGCCAGACATCTGCTTGGGGCCTACCTTCGCAATGATATAAGTTCTGCTGCGGAAGATGGCTATTTCCACAAATCAGTGATTTCTTACCAAAATATTAAGGGTCTAGCACAATCCTCCAAGGGAAGTGAGGATAAATTAACATGTCCATTGTGCGCCTATAGTTGGTGCAAGCCATTAAAATTGAGAAATGTGAAGAATCATGTGAAAAGGCACCATCCAAAGTTCACACAAGATTCACGTGTTGTTCAATTTTTTAAAGGTAACTTTAATAAGTAACGTGAGCATGCCTTATGGCTGGTGCCTCACATTGTCTTGGTCGCCTGTTATTATTATTTTTTTGTACTTTTCTCCCCCTGGCACCTCCACCTAATAAGTATTGCAAAATTGTCAGCTCTTCTCCTTTAATCCTTGGAGCTCCTGTTGTAACATAAAATGCATAAAACACTCAACATTGCTCTTATTCTTGAAATTTGAGTGACTAATTCCTGCAGAATTAAGAAAAATAATTGATGGGTAGGTCCTGAGAGGTCCCGCCTGCTTTTTATGTCAATGCAAAATAGTATGCCACGACTGCAATGCATTTGAAGAATAATTACTTGTACTGTCGACTGCATTTCAATTCCCCATGAACATGTATGCTCACAATGTTCTCCAGTTCAGCTGATATCTTTCAATTTATATCTCAAACATTAAAGTGCCTTACAAAGTTACATGTGTTGTTCAATTTCCTCAAGACAAATTTCACACCCTGACAGAATGCATTTGATGAGGAGTGTACAAGGTACCAAAACTTTTATTCAAAATCAGTACTAATATAATAATAGAAAACTGTAATCTACAAGGCTTAAAGGAAATGTCAATATTTCTTTGGACCTTCAAAATTATTTACCTACACTACATCTTGCACTACACTGGGCAATAACTAGATATGCTCTTTGAGGGAGTGAAGGATTATGTTTTCAAAGTAGGAGGTCAACATTTAGGGAGTGTTGACTAGCAACGAAATTCCTAGGAGTTCAAATCTCTCAGTCAAATGCAAAAGCAAGGATCAGGTTGTGGTTGTAAGAGACATAACATGGAGAGGAATTTTAAAACATTATTTATTAATCATGGCCCTGGCAGGATCATTTACAAGATCGCAATACTGGTAAGAAAGAGCCATTCCGAAAATAAGAGTGGTGTATAACTATCAAACGAGGGGAAGAGAATATATGTACACTTTATGCAGATGGCAAAAGAAAAGCAACATATTCATATTCATATTTATTTACTTGTATATAAGCAGGTCAAATACATAGTTAGTACAAGGATACATAGAACAAGGATACATAGAAAAATATTCATTCAATCATTCAATAAATTCAGCATAGGAGTAACATTCTCTCTCGAGAAGATACTTTTTTAGTTTTACCTTGAATACAGACAGGTCCTTAATAGCCTTCAAAGAATTAGGCAATAACTTGTTATAAGTTTGGATACAGGCTCCTTTTACCTCACCTCTTGAAAAATGATTGTAAAACAAATTGTGACCATTTCTAGTATTGTGATGGTGAACAGAGGAAACCATAAGGTGTGACATTTTCTTTTTGGCATAGATTGAGGCAAAGTAAATATAAATACTACACAGAGTGAGGATCTTATTGGCTTTAAAAAGACCTCTACAAGAGAACAAGGGATCTGATATTTTGTTAATTATCCTGATTGCCCTTTTCTGTTTCCTAAAAATAGAATTGAGTAGGACCATGTTAATGCTAGGGTTGCCCCATAAAATGATACCGTAAGAGAGAAAGGAATGGATAAAAGCACTGTAGACTAGCCTGTTGTAAGATTTCGAAAGTGATTGAGAAGATTGTTTTAAAACGAATAGTCCCCTATTAATATTTTTTAAAATAGATTGAATTTGCGGTTTCCAGGATAGAACATTTGACACATGAATACCAAGGAATTTACAGAGAGATGTAGGTTCAATTTTTACATTGTTCAGAGAAAGATCTAGGTCTATGGATTCCGCATTAAAAATCATATAGTTTGTTTTTTGTACATTCAGTGCTAGCTTCAAAGAAGCAAAGAAATCAGAAATTACATTCAGAATATTCTGTGCTTTTACCTAAAGGTCATCAATAGATTGCCCAGAAATTAAAATATTTTTATCATCAACATATAAAATGGAATCGCAGTCATTATCATCAAGTACTTTTTGAATACAATTTATGTATATCAAGAACAAATATGGTCCGTATACTGAGCCTTGAGGCACACCAATTTTGGTTTTTTTAAAGGAAGACAAAATTTGCTCATTAAGTACAGCATCAAAAACTGATACAGCTTGATCTCTATCAGTTAAGTAGGAAGAAATCAAGTCTAAAGCTACTCCTCTTACACCATACTTATGCAGTATGGAAAGAAGAATTTTATGGTTGACACAATCAAAAGCCTTTGAAAGATCCAGAAAAATAGCAAGAACTTTTTGCTTTTTACTTTTTGCCATAAGCTACTACATAAATTAATGAATAAACAGTGATGTATGCAGAGTT
>NW_026267316.1:339319-343071 GCF_000697945.3 Frankliniella occidentalis | reverse complement strand
GGCCCCCAATGACGTCATGAAGAGGGGGCTATGGGCAATTCTGTACGCACTCCTACGTGCACTACAGTCTGCAGAGGTCGTGCGCCGGGTAAATCCTACAACTAGTATATTCCCTTGGGGCCAAGATATGTGCAGTCCCTGAGCCAGTTGTACGTCTCTCGTCTCTGCGTGGCGCCATTTTGCACCACCCTGCCCAGCCTTCAGTGGCAGAACTCGTCACGTTCGTCATGTAAGGTTATGTCAGGAACCAAATTATTCTGAAATTTTTGGATCGAACTTGCTTCTCTGATAAGACTGAGCCATATTTCATTTAACCTAACTTCAACCCGCGCATTGCGGTACGCTGTACACCTCACACACAGGAAGTGCAATGGCCCCCAATGACGTCATGAAGAGGGGGCTGTGGGCAATTCTGTAGGCATTCCTACGTGCACTACAGTCTGCAGAGGCCGTGCGCCGTGTAAATCCTACAACTGGTTTATTCCTGTGGGGCCAGGATATGTGTGGTCCCTGAGCCAGTTGTACGTCTCTCGTCTCTGCGTGGCGCCATTTCGCACCACCATGCCCAGCCTCCAGTGGCAGAACGCGTCACGTTCGTCATGTAAGGTTATGTCAGGATACAAAATATTCTGAAATTTTTGGATCGAACTTGCTTCTCTGATCAGTCTGAGCCATATTTCATTTAACCTAACTTTAACGCGTCCCGTAGGATCTTATCAGTCGGGAGTTTGTGTTCTTATTTCTGCGCATGACCACACTGTTGTCATGAAATTGCTTGTCGGTTTCCGTTACTCTCGCCTGCATTTATCGGCAGATAAAAACATTAACGTGCAGCGCTAGAATCACTTTTCCCGATAGGGCCTCTTAAGTCACGAGTTTCTGTACTTACTACTGCACATGACCACACTGTGGTCATGACATCAGCCTTCCTTTTCTGTATTGATCGCACACTGTGGTCATGAAATTGGTTGAGGGTTTCGGTTACTGCAGCCTGCATTTATCGGCTGATCAAACATTCACGGGCAGCGCTAGAATTACTGTGCCCCGTAGGATCTGATCAGTCGGGAATTTCTCTATTTCTGCGTTTGACCACTCTGTGGTCATGAAATTTGTTGTCGGTTTCGATTACTCTCGCCTGCATTCTTTGGTAGAAAAAACATTCACGTCCAGCGCTATAATCACTTTTCCCCGTAGGGTGTCATAACTCACGAGTTTCTATGGTAACTTATGCACATGACCACACTGTGGTCGTGAAATCTGCCTTTTGTTTCTGTAGTTAACATATAAATCTACGTGCCTGTTTCAGTTTGGAACAAAATGTTTGGAACAACACTGACACTTAAAGCTTGGAACAAAATTGTCACTTGGAGCAAAAGTGCCTCTCTGCTTTGGAAGAAAATTGCTTGGAACAAACGCAGTCAGCCCCCTAAGCCTGGCAAAACGCCCGAGACTCTAACGTTAACTACTTCGCGGGAATTCGATCGCAAAGTTGAAAGTGTCGATTACTGGTGTACTGTCGACTACTGGGCCCCTTACCCTAGTTTTGACATACCGCTTTGAGATTTTGATACATGTGAGACTACATATTTTACACAACCATATGGAGTAACAACAAATTGTATATCCATGTGAGCTTCCCATAGAATAAGCATTTCTCTTTTGTATGCATTGATTCGTCTTTCATTCACGTTTCTTTTTAAAAATACTGTAGGTCTTTTTAAATTTGAACGCATAGCAGTAATATAAGATTGTTCATCTACATTTAATAATTCTAAGTATTCATCAAAATTGCAGTCTCCATTAGTTCTCGCTATATTTTCAGTTGTTTCTTTAATTTCACTGAGCAATTTTCTTGCAGCTGTTTTTTCCACCTCTGATATTTCAGTTGGTAATTGAAGCAATATTTTTGTTTGCCTCATAGGTGGCAGAGGATAATTAAATCGGCAGGAAGTATTGCTCTTTACTTTTTTTTTTGCAAGTTCTTGTGCATCTGTGATACTGCAAGTTCATGAGATCTCCTAATGTTTCATCTTTTTTGCAAGTTATGTATGAATCAATGAATTCTTCACATTTTTGTAAGATTCACTTTCAAGAGGATCAAATTTTGGTGCAACTTTTATCTAAACTATACAATGAAAATGAAGAGAACCTGTAAAGAAATATTTGTAATTTTTTGTTACAATTTCAAAATTACAATTTAACCAAGTATTTTTTTACCTCTGAATTGCAGTTCTATTCGGTAGAAATAGTTATCAACTTCATAGGGATAGAATGGTTCATTCTTTTCTCGATAAAGTGATCTGAATGCGTCAAATCTGTTTACAATGTACCTTGCTACTGTTACTGGTTTTTGTGGATTAGATTCATTTTCTCTGCTGATGGTAAGTTTTGGGCTTCTTCTTCTGTGATTGTTCCATTGTGTAATGTATGGTACAAGCATACTAGTGAAGGATTCCATCTAGTTTTAGCAGCTGAGAAAGTCATAAATATAGCTGGTGAACCAAATTGTCTCAACATAGCCATTACCTTCTTTTGCTTTGCCTGTAAAAATTCTGGAGGTGAACGGTCACTGGAAACAATTTTAAAACGATCATTATGTTCAATAATAGATGTAAGATTTTCTATTTTTAATATCTGAGTTACAGTAACTGCATCAGTCTTCACTTTTTTCTGAGATTAATGCTAATTCTACTTTTAAGTTTGTGAACCCTTGCCTTACAAAAATTCATCAGTAACTTTGGAATATTTGTTGCTACCCTTCTGTCGTGATGTCTTGCTTCTGCTTTAGCAATATTAACAGGCGAATACTCTACCTTAAATGTTCTCGGTTTACCTCCGTAAACTGTGGGGAAAGCTAATACATCATTGTCTTAACTAAAGTCAAAGAGAGTGGAATTTGACCTTCACCTGGAGCCATTCTTATTCCACTGTCTGCAATAAATCCACCTGTCAGTAATGTTTCTTGGTTATCCATTAAGTCATCTTTTTCAGGTACTTCATTTAAATCGGAGTCAGCACAAGATGAACCATCTCTATTATCAATTTCAGTTTGTGTTTGAAATTGCTGTAGCCAATTTTCATAGAGAGTTATATTATGTTTTTTTGTATAATTCCGTATTAATCAATAGCTTTTGCTGCATTAAATAATTTTTCTGGTCTAACGTGTTCGTATGCAGAGGGATTTTTATCACTTATTCTTCTCATTAGTTGTACCAGTAAAGTATCGTCTTCGGAATCCATTCTTGGAAGACATGGTACTGTTTTATTAATATCTATAGGTACATTTACACAGTTAACTCTTAGTAGTAATCCTCCCCTGGTTCTCCCAGGTGAGATTCCAGTTATCATACATGGCGTCTCTTGCTCCTTTCTTCCAATTTTCAACAGATTCAATCCTGTCCTCCATTTTACTCTTCCTCTCATTGATCTTATCAATCTTTGTACTTACTCCGGCCACATCAAGTCTGACATTCCTCAGTTCTGCTAACACCTGCTCCATGTGTTCTTCCCCCTTGGGGTCCTTAACCTCACTTTTGGGGGCACAAGTCTTAAAAGTATATACTACAGTATCTGATCCGTCTTCTTTCTTCTCAATTACCAAGCTAATTGAGCAATTTGATTTGTGAACCAGTTTCCTGCACTTCAGGCACTGTTGTGGTTTCGAAATAGCGTTAAATGGTTTCCGACAAAAAACACATGCACTCATTGTCACCGCCTTGTGTATTAATAATCAATCTCTATTTAAAAAAATT
>NW_026267316.1:336289-338939 GCF_000697945.3 Frankliniella occidentalis | reverse complement strand
ATGTGTGGACCAGATTCCACTAAATTTGGAAGATGATGAGAACTTTATACCAGCAAGTGGTGTGAGTGTAGAGGCTTCTCATTCTTCATCAGGGCTGAATGCCTCTAATGAAGCAACAGCTACTTTTACATGTGAAACATGCTCCAAAGAGTTGACATCAAAACATGGATTTCAGAAGCATGTAATGTCCCACAGAATTCAAGGTAAATTGTTATTGTTTTTAGCCCGCCCTTCTGCTTTTAAAAAAGCATTAAAGCGGGCTTATGCAACCGCTCTCGTGTCCGTCCGTCCGTCGTCCGCAGGGTTAGCAAACTTTATTGAATTAAATTTTAGTATTACGCACTTTCCTGTGCAAAATATTTTATCGATTTAAACATTTAGCCTCCGTGCATAATTCATTTCGCCCTTTTCAATTTGCCCTCAATGGGTAATAAAGTGCAAAATGTTTTTGCTCCTGGGCAATATTTTCAGAAAAACACATTTTTGCTCCCGTGCACCGGGTTATATTTTCGCACAGTGCGCAACATTTCGCACAATAACATCCATTTGTCGAAAAAACATGCTTTCGCGTATACTAATCTTTCTCCTTATACGCATCACAAAATAATGCGTACCTCAAAACCGATACCCTCCGAAACGCGTCGCAACTTGCCAAAATACTCGCCTTCTCTGACCTGGATCGGGAACCATTCCATCCTTTCCTCATACCACATCCGGGGCAAATCCATAGTCGAGACTGGAGCAGCTCAATGAAAGAATGGACTTCGCCTGGATCGTAGGTAGCTAAATTGCAGCTAAAATTCAGTCCGGTTCGCAACCGGTAGTGTTTTCGATCTGGCCGGACGGGTAAGAGATGCAGCGCTTGCCCGACGCTCACAGCGTAAGAGTGAGCCGGCAGATGCAGCCGGCAGCTGTCTCTGTCTCTGTCTGTCACGTCACTCTCTCCCAGCCCGTCGCCTCGTCGCTGAAGGAGAGTCTGCTGGCTTGCCCGGCGCGCCCAGCCGCCGCTCGAAGAAAGAATGAACTTCAAAAGCAACCATAGCAACTTGCCCGGATGGTGTCGAACCCCCGACCGCCGGACGACTGTCCGAGACGCTACTCACTGGGACAAAGCGGATCGCTGCAGGCGGCGGGCAGCGCGCCGGTCTGGTTCGCTCGCCCATTTCATCCGGCAGGCGGCAGCCAGCGGCGACTGGCAAGCGATCGACACCGGCGCGCTGCTCGGGGCTTCCAGCGATCCGCTCTGGCACAGTGGGTAGCGTCTCGGACAGACGTCCAGCGGTCGGGGGTTCGACACCAACCAGGCAAAGTTGCTTTGGTTGCTTTTGAAGATCATTCTTTCTTCGAGCGGCGGCTGGGCGCGCCGGGCAAGCCAGCAGACTCTCCTTCAGCGACGAGGCGACGAGCTGGGAGAGTGACGTGACAGGCAGAGACAGAGACAGCTGCCGGCTGCATCTGCCGGCTCACTCTTACGCTGTGAGCGTCGGGCAAGCGCTGCATCTCTTACCCGTCCGGCCAGATCGAAAACACTAAACAGGTGGACCGACCGATGCAGACCTCTGGACACGGCGATCGCGCCCGGTTGCGAACCGGACTGAATTTTAGCTGCAATTTAGCTACCTACGATCCAGGCGAAGTCCATAGTGCATTCAGGCTATCCTTTTCTCACGGGGGGAGGGGGGGGGGGTGTCGGACCCACTGGGCTTCCACCTAAACCCGCGGTTGGCCCCTCGTCCAGATCTTGCCGAGTGCCTGCAGCGTATGCGGTATGCGTGTGCAACACCAGCTGTCTAAAACACCGATCGGCGAATATCGGCTTCTTTTAGACTATTTAATTTAATTTAATTCCATATTTTGCCCTTGACTGTGCGATTTAATTTAATAAAGTTTCACACTTCAAGGGCAAAATAATTTGGTATTTCGCACTATTAAGACACAGTGTTTAATACTGAATTTAGTTTTGCACGATAAGATATTTTGCCCCGGAATTTTGCCCTTCAGAATTAAGCACCCAAAAAGGGCAATAATTTTCACACAATAAAATTTAATTTAATTTAGTATGCCAACCCTGGTCGTCCGTGTAAGAGGAAGGAGATGAGCTAGAGGTCTGCAAATTTCAGGGTATCTTAGGGGTCACTCCTGGACAACGAAACGCCTGGTGCAAATCCTGGCAACCACCCCTAAGGGGGTGAAAGGGGGTAACAAAGAAATAGGGGTTGGTCCAAAAAGTAGAAAATCAATTTTTTTTTATGGTCCCCTAAAGGGTAACTCGTGATAGTAGAACTCTTTGGGCTAAAATTTCGTCCGTTTGCCTCTATCTTGCACCGTTTGGGCGCTAGAGTTGGTTTTTCGACGAAAATACGGTGAAAATTACCACGTTGCACATTAAGACGTAAAAGGAGGCGTCCAATCGTAAAATGTCAGAGCAAGTACCCCCCCTAAACAGCACATTCTGAGTCCGTTGGTAACCTCTGATTTACCGCATCTTTAACCGTTTAGGAGCTAGAGGTAGATATTTTGAAAACAGCTGCAAAAAGTCAAGTTTTAAGACTGTTTGGAAAACAATATACAATCTACAATATACAATCTGAGCGTGCTTTTTTTTAATTCTTAAGCAAAGCAGAAGGGTGGGGTGTAGTCACGGTGTTGC
>NW_026267316.1:322614-323314 GCF_000697945.3 Frankliniella occidentalis | reverse complement strand
AAAGTGTGCAACTCCAAGTTACATACGTGCGAGTGTTCATTTCAAAATTACACATGTTTAAATGCTCAAATAACTTCTTCTACACTCGTAAGTGTGCATTTTCGAATCTACTATCGCCTCTGGTGGATAAATGTTCTATCTAGTAACACTGTTAACGGTGTAAAATATTATTTCAATCGGATAAAATCTTCAGCCTCCACAGCGGCCTCAAAGATTAACATGGAGCTCTTATGCGAAAAAAGCATAACTAAAATTTTTCATATGAGGGTTCTTGTTGAAAATTTCGCTGTTTTAATTCGTAGAAATGCGATTTACTTTTAAAAACGCTTCTGGTGATGTGCTACTTGTGGCCTTTCATTTCATGTGCCCAGCTTGTATGACCAAAAGTTGCAATTTGGACGCAAAATCCGCTTCTTTGACAGCGCCTTGGTCATTTTATGTGTATGTATAAAATAAGATCTCATATATCAACCCGTCAGTCTATAGAGTAATACCCGTGATAAAATGGTCCTGTGCACAACACGTGCGAACCGCGTGCAGAACGCGTGCAAACCGCGTGCAAACCACGTGCACATTTGTGCAGAACAGGTGCACATCGCGTGCAGAACGCGTGCAAACCACGTGCAAACCACGTGCAAACCGCGTGCACAACGCGTGCACAAACATTCTGTGCACAACTAGCTTGTGCACAAGATCGGCC
>NW_026267316.1:321204-322564 GCF_000697945.3 Frankliniella occidentalis | reverse complement strand
GCTACTTGTGGCCTTTCATTTCATGTGCCCAGCTTGTATGACCAAAAGTTGCAATTTGGACGCAAAATCCGCTTCTTTGACAGCGCCTTGGTCATGAGGGAAAGGTGCTCATATGACGAGTAGCACATCACCGGAAGCGTTTTTACACGTCGATACCCCCTATGTAAAACCGCCTCACCGCTTCGGTGGCTCTGAGAAAACGCGCAGCTCACTCCCCGCCTGCGGACAACCGCTTACCTAGCTTGGCGCTCCGGATAACCGCTTAAGTAGCTTTTTCACCGAAAACGTAATATTGGTACCATTCGAAAAAGGCGGAAATTCTCTTTCGAATGATACCAGTATTACGTTTTCGGTGAAAAAGTGACTTAAGCGGTTATCCGGAGCGCCAAGCTAGGAAAGCGGTTGTCCGCAGGCGGGGAGTGAGCTGAGCGTTTGTCCGCAGCCGCCGAGGCGGTGAGCGGTTTTACGTAGGGGGTATCGACGTAGATTGAATTTCTAAAAATTATAACAGCGAATTATACGACAGGAACCTTTCTATGGAAAATTTCAGTAGTTCTTATGCTTTCTTCCCATAAGAGCTCCATGCAAAACTTTGAGACTGCTGTCGAAGCTAAAGATTTTATCCGAAATATTTTTTCACACCATCAATAGTGTTACTGGATAGAACATGTCTCCACCAGAGCCGATATCAGATTTAAAAAAAAGTGTTTTCCCAGGTACTCTCGTGCATCTCAGCAGTACCAGTACGTTCAACTGCTCAGCCAAACACGCATCTTTTTGAAACTTTATGAGTGAGTAACTGCTAAAATGCATACCTGCAAGTGTCCAGCTAGTGAGTTGAGCACTTGAAGTTAAACACTTGCATGTGTGTATTTTGGTGTTAAAGATTTGCATGGGTTAGGTTCATCACCCATTACCCATCATTACAGATTTTGCTGTTATTGATGGAGCCCGAGTTTACTAAAAGTACTTTGAAAGTTTAGTAACACAATACATACATTATCAAAAACTATGAACATGTATGAGGCACCATTTACGAATCTACTCATAAATGATCGGTCCGGATACGTTTCTCATAGACGCAGCCCAGTGCCCACAAAATTTGTGAGTAGTTATTGCATTGCTAAACTTCCAATTTACATTTAGCAAATCGAACTGCATCAATAACAGCCAAATCTCAAATGATGGGTGATGGGTTATATGTTCCAGGTTTCATTGGTGGCCCACCTCAATAAGCACGAAGTCTCCTGAATGCTGTCATTGCTTTCACATTTGCCAGCTCGCAAGAGAAATCGCCAACAGTACAGAGATTTGTTTTAAATTTTTATATTAAATATGAAGGTTCGAATACTGTTTTAAA
>NW_026267316.1:319851-321154 GCF_000697945.3 Frankliniella occidentalis | reverse complement strand
GGCCGGATTAGAAATATTGCTTCTGAGGAGAGAGTTCAGAAGTATGCTCTTCGGACAGATTTGAAACGTAACTGATAAAATATGTAAGTATAAGTAAATATATTTATGCAAACTTGTAGTCAAATTGTCTATTTCTTTTTCGGTCACTTTCTCAGCATCTTCCTTTTTCTTCTTGACTATCGACTTAAGCTTAGACTTGCTCTCTTTAACAGAACGATCCGCAGACTCCTGGGAATGAATTTAACTGATTAGACGCACACACAGCGATGAAAGTGCACAAGTTCAGTTCTGCAACACAGTCACTAACCTTATGCAAGGATCCAGCTTGTTTGGAAGAGCAGGGCATGATTTCATTCATCAACTCGCGTTGTTTCAATGCTGCTTTGAGAGGCTTACCCTCATGGAAACTACTTTCCTTCACACCTTTCTTCGTCTTCTTCAGTTTCCTAATTTTCTCCATAATGGTCATCTCTTTATCTGTGAAAAACCAGCATTCACAAAAATGAGAACAAATATCTTGAGCAGAGATAGTCAAGTACAAAGGGACAACAACGAAAAGATGCAAGTCGAGATAGGATAGCCTTTTTATAGATATTAAAATAGCCGTGCCATGTGCCACAGTAGTTAGGTTAAGAAGGGTACAAATTGTGGCGATATGTTCATATATCAACTAATTCGAACGAACAAACCAGTGACATCAATTAACCGCGGCTTTGGGGATATTGAACTATAATAATCCAGTTTAAACTTACAAGAAATGTGGAGAATCTTGCCTTGTGTGGCAATGGTGCCGTACTCAAAGTTGACGTCTTGATCTACCTCGGCACAGTTGGCGTCGGCGGTTCTCAAGTCACGAAACGGAATTCAATAAAAATAGCCATCGACGGCCTCAATTAAATAGTATTTACTTGCAGAAGGCATGGCTGATTCATTCGGATGAATAACTTGAGCTGGACAGCGACTAACGGACGGACCGACACGACAATGGACGAGAAAGAAGTGAAAGTGGAACCGGAAGCGGTATGTCTACAACAATATGGCGTCCTCACAAACCCTGGCTGGAACTACCACAACCATCATAATAAAAATCAAAAAAAAATAAATTAGAAGCTAACTTTATGATTAATCTCTATACGTTTAAAACTATATTTTTTTGTCTGATGATAAAAAGTTGCTAAATTTGGCTAAACAGATTAAAAACAAATGCCTCCATGAAAAAGAACAATAAGTCAGGTCAGCGAAACAAAACAAAAACAAAAGATGACACCAACCATTGTTAATGCTTTGCTTTGACCAAGTGCGA
>NW_026267316.1:312006-313145 GCF_000697945.3 Frankliniella occidentalis | reverse complement strand
GGGGGACCTCCCGGAGGGGGGACCTCCCGCATCAACCCTGGAAAACCCATACAATACTCTGGGGCCCGCGCGGTTTCGCCGTAGAACTACCACCCGTTCATGTGTTCATGCTCAAGTTCCCAATAAAAATCAATGAAAAGATAAAAGGAGTTTTCAATCCAAAAGCCGAAAGTCACAGCACAAGTTTAATGGACACGGAAGATCCAAACATTAACAGGGGATAAAAACCCAGAAAGAGAGCATAAAAGAAAAACAAAACAAGAGTACGCGGATACAATCCATAAGGGGCCAAACAAATTACAAGTACGCAGCCTAGAAAGAAGGCATAATCAATTTAAAGACGCAATCCATGAGAAATAAAAACAAAATTAAAGGAAAAGATGCGAAAGCGGGCATCAAGAATCAGGTTAAAATACAACGTGATTAGACATCCAGATGGTTAAAACTTAAAACTAAAGAGATCATTAAAAACTTGAAGGCATCCAGAGATCGCCAGTTAAAAGTTAAAACTTAAGTAATATCAGAAATCTGGAAAAGGAGGGCAAAAGTAAAAATAAAGTACGAAAAGGTCAAAGCAATTGGAGAGAGAAAAGGAGACAACACTAACCTCACTTTAGGAGTGTTGGAGCCACCCATGAGCGGGAACATAAAAAAAAACCTAAGCTTACGCTAACGTGGAAGCAGATGATATAGCATTTTGTTAATTTTCTGTTAATTTTATAATCGCTAAGAAGAAAATTGAAAGTGATATTGTGTATTGTAACAAAGGGAAGAGTTTTTTATGTACTGAAAAATCTGAAAGGCAAATAATGCAACAGGTGGGGGCCCATGAACCATTTTTCTGGGACCACGGACCCCCTCCATCTCCTGAGTGCTGTAATATATAGACGTAATAGTGTCTGAACTTAATTACGTTGCATAGGTAATACAAGTTATTACAGGTAATTACAGGTAATTACAGGTAATTACAGGTAATCACAGGTAATCACTGGTAATTACAGGTAATTAATTTAACAGATGGGGGCTCATGATTCACTTTTTTGGGACCACGGACCCCTTCTATCCTCAGGGGGCTCTAATATATAGACGTAAATAGTGTTTGAACTTAATTACGTCGCGTAGGTAATTACAGGTAATTA
>NW_026267316.1:310771-311822 GCF_000697945.3 Frankliniella occidentalis | reverse complement strand
TTAATAACGTCGCATAGGTAATTACAGGTAATTACAGGTAATTTCAGATAATTACAGGTAATTAGAGGTAATTACAGGTAATTAATCGAACAGGTGGGGGCCCATGAACCACTTTTTTGGGATCACGGATCCCCTCCATCCTCTGGGGGCTCTAATATATAGACGTAAATAGTGTCTGAACTTAATTACGTCGCATAGGTAATTACAGGTAATTACAGACAATTACAGGTAATTAGAGGTAATTACAGGTAATTACAGGCAATTAATTCAACAGGTGGGGGCCCATGAACCACTTTTTTGGGACCACGGACCCCTTCTATCCTCAGGGGGCTCTAATATATAGACGTAAATAGTGTTTGAACTTAATTACGTCGCATAGGTAATTACAGGTAATTACAGGTAATTAGAGGTAATTACAGGTAATTAATCGAGCAGGTGGAGGCCCATGAACCACTCTTTTGGGACCACGGACCCTCTCCATTCTCTGGGGGCTCTAATATATAGACGTAAATAGTGTCTGAACTTAATTACGTCGCATAGGTAATTACAGGTAATTACAGGTAATTACAGATAATTACAGGTAATAAGAGGTAATTACAGGTAATTAATTCAACAGGTGGGGGCCCATGAACCACTTTTTTTGGGAACACGAATCCCCTCCATCCCCTGGGGGCTCTAATATAATGGGTGCTTTAATATATATAGGTGGGGGCTTTATATTAGCCTCATATTAGCTTCACGTATGTTAAAGTAGGTATTTACAGGTAATTACAGGTAATTACAGGTAATTACAGGTAATTACAGGTGGGGGCCCATGAACCACTTTTCTGGGACCACGGACCCCCTCCATCCCCTGGGGGCTCTCATATATAGACGTAAATAGTGTCTGAACTTAATTACGTCGTATAGGTAATTATAGGTAATTACAGGTAATTACAGGTAATTACAGGTGGGTGCCCATGAACCACTTTTTTGGGACCACGAATCCCCTCCATCCCCTGGGGGCTCTAATATAATGGGTGCTTTAATATATGTAGGTGGGGGCTTCATA
>NW_026267316.1:307456-310721 GCF_000697945.3 Frankliniella occidentalis | reverse complement strand
TCCGATATTGGGTGATATTATTGTAAATACGAGGGGCAACATAACCTAACCAGCGCCCCGGCCACGAGCAGATGAGCGGTTCTGTGCAGGGCCCGCGCAGGTAAGCGGTTCTGTGTAGAACCCGAGGTGATGAGCGATTACGTTTAACCTAAAGAATTATAAGCGCATATTGATAGGAGGTACCGTTTTCTGTAACAGGTGCACCTAACCAACTAACTTAACCTGTGGTCCAGTATGGATATATGTAATTGAACTATTATGGATGCGTCATCTGAAGATGAACATAATTCAGTTCGTTCTTCTTCTCCTTATCGTTCACCAGTATCATCACCTGGTGTAGCTTCGTCTCCCCCAGATCCAGCATCGTCCCCACCGTACATTCCCAATTCCTCTCCATCAAGAGATGCAAATTATTCACCACCAACTCAGCAGTACCCGAGTAAACGCAAAGACTATGAGATCTTTGAGCCTGGGGTATGTCAAATAGTCTCTAGCTCTATCTCTTCCTTTTATCCTATTAATCACTATTATATTTACTTGTTTATTTTGATTTCAGGTTCCATCTTCATCAAAACGTTTGCGGAGAGAGGAGCGCAGTGACTCAAACGATTCGTTGGGAAATGTGCATGAATCTAATGGGAACATTGAGTTTGGACATGATGCTGACGCCTTCTCTGATGGTTCTGATATGGCTTCTCAAGGCGCTGCTGAAGGCAGTGTCTTCACAGAGGCTGATCAGGAGAATGACAACCCAGAAGAAAACATACCTGAGCAGAATAATTGTGAAATGATCGCTCAAGAGAATGACGGGGCAGAAGACATTGTACTTACTGAGAGTTCCTCAGAGGATTTCTCGTCCTCTGGAAGTAGTTCTGCTGACAGTGACGTTCAGAGTAGTAGCAGTGAAGATGAAAATGAAAGTTTAGCAAGCAGTAGTGAGAGTGACAATCCCAGTGACAGTGAACAATGTGAAGACAGCGATAGTGATTCAGATGTTGATGTAGTTTCTCCCCCAGTGTATGAAGGAAGTACTTTAACTGTAGATGAAGGTGTACTAGAGATGATGAATTTGTATTTAAAGCACAGTATGGAAAAAACTGCCATAGGAGACACATTAAAAAGTACTTTAAATTTTCTTCCTAGATTGAATAACATGCCAAAGTCTCAGTACTCTTTGTTGAAATATGTATCAAGTTTATGTCCTTTGGGTAGGAAGAAAGTACCTCTTGCCGACCAAATAAAAAATTTCTTTGAAAATCATGGGCTAGCTGATGAAATTGATAAATATGCGGCTGAGAGACAAGCAGCTGGTATTGATGGGCTTTATAGTGATTTGTGTGATGGGAGTGTCATTAAGAATGTTAAGACTCCAGGTGGCTACAATCTAACCTTAGTAGGACATACTGATGGATTGTCTATAAGTAAAAGCTCTAATGTCTCTGTCTGGCCTTTAAAATTTGTTATTGCTGAGCTCCCTCCACATTTGCGTTACAAATATGTATTAGTGTGTGGAATTTGGATAGACGAAACAAAACCAAATTTAAACTCTTATCTGAGACCTTTCGTTACAGAAATTTCTCTTCTTAATGAGAATGGTGGAGTTAAGTGGGTTCATCCCAAAACAAAACTACAGCATAGCACCACTGTAACTGTCCCAATATTTATCGCTGATGCCCCTGCCAGAGCCCAGTTGCAGAATATACTTGCTCCTGGAGGAAAACATTGTTGCAACGTTTGTGAACAAAAGATGAAAAAACTTCCAGCAGAGCCACTGCGATTAGGAGTCAAAAGAAAAAGTAGGCGGACGGTCTTCACTTTTGAAGAGAGATAGGTCCTTCGAACAGCAAAGCGTATGAAAGCCCAAGGCAAATTATCAAGAAAACGGCAGAGGCTGAACGGTGGACCACTAAAAGCTGTTAAGGGAGTCAGAGGATCAAGTGTTTTGGCATCCTTACCTGGTTGTGACAGAAGTACAGTTGTGTTCCCTGAGTATATGCATGTTCTCCTATGTCTTATCAAGCACCTTCTGACAATACTATTAACAAAAAGTGGGCCCTGGAACTTATCAGATAAACAGGACGATATAAATGCTTTTCTAGAAAATATCCGTGTTCCTGACTTTATCACAAGAATACCGAGGTCAACTGAATACTATGGCAAATGGAAAGCAAATGAATATCGATCCTTTTTGTTGTAGTACTCAGTGATTATTCTCTTTTAGTGTATGAAAGAGAAGTATTTCCAGCACTGGATTCTTTTAGTCATGGCTATTTATTTATCTTTTGCTCAAAGACACTGTTTCTGATGTTGATATAAACAAAGCAACTGTTATGCTTCAGACATTTTGCCGAGATTTTAGCCGACTTTACAAAGCAGATTTTTTTACCTATTATGTGCACAACATCCTTCACCTGCCTCTTGCTGTTCAAAGAAATGGTCCTTTGTGGTGCCATTCAGCCTTTCAGTTTGAGAGCTTTAATGGCATACTTGTTAAATTTATTCATAGCAGTCATCATCAAGCCCAGGAACTAGTAAATAACATCCGTTTGGCATTTGGAGTTGCAGCACTTGAGGGACGTGTAAAGAAGAACAATATTTCAAAAAGTAAAACAATTGAATTCAAGAATAGAGTCATCAGTTGTCGCTTCACCAATGCCGAAGAAGCTTTGTTCACTTTAGAATTTGGAGAAGCTGCTTGCAAAATTAAAGTTTTCTACAGAGCAAAAGTGGGAAATGAAGTCTACACAACTACTATTTACAAGAGACAAAAGAAAAGAAACAATTACACAATCTGCTATTTTAACAGATCCACTCAGAAGGAGGCATGGAGAGATAAAGTACATTTGTGAAGCCCGCACATCTTCAGTAGCCTTAGTATACCAATTTGATCTAGATCACCTGCGTTGCTCTACGCACACTGAGAGTGGTCTCGTGTTAAAACATATAATTCCTATAATACCTACAGACAAAATTCACATCATTCAGTTAAATGAAATTTGACACAAAGTTATAAGAATATGTGATTACCTGTGCCTTAGACCTAATAAATATGAAGTAAATTTGTAAAAGAACAGAAGCTAGTGTAATCTTTTAGGGAGTTTATAGTGGCTGTGTTATTGATATCCATGAAAAAGAACAATAAGTCAGGTCAGCGAAACAAAACAAAAACAAAAGATGACACCAACCATTGTTAATGCTTTGCTTTGACCAAGTGCGAATTGTTGCAAATGAAAATTTTGTCATAATTCTTTTTGTTTTGAAGAAG
>NW_026267316.1:294052-297311 GCF_000697945.3 Frankliniella occidentalis | reverse complement strand
TTTTTTGGGACCACGAATCCCCTCCATCCCCTGGGGGCTCTAATATAATGGGTGCTTTAATATATGTAGGTGGGGGCTTCATATTAGCCTCATATTAGCTTCACGTATCTTAAAGTAGGTATTGTACAAGCAGTGATACTGGAAGTATCATCTGCTAAAAATCAGTCTGCAAACAAAATAAACATTTAAGTAAATAAATAAACGAACAGAAAGATTAGACAAGGGAGGAAAAGAGGAGGAACTCACTACGATGGCAAGCACGGCGCACTACCGCAGGGGCAGCCTCAACACCCTGGGCGACATCTTCCTCATCCTCCGAGACGAGGTCAACGACCATCACGGGAACGGCCGGGGCTGGAGCAATCGGAGCAGGGGGGAGGATGGATCCCCAACTCAGCCACTAGAGCAACAATGTCGTTGAAATCCTCTGGTAGATGGTCTTGCTCCTGCAGGGGTTCTAGTGGTTCAGGGTCCATCAAAGGATAGCCCGAAAGTTCATTCTTTTTATTCTTGACGATGGCCCCTTATGGCAGAGCCAACCGTGCCTAAGGGATTTTAACAAAATTTGAATAAAAAATTCTACAGAAAATTAGAATTTTTTTTAGGTATGTGTAATGCAATTTTTTTTTATGAAATTCGAGAAATTTGAGTTTGCATCCACGCGTTTCCATGGAAATGACGAGCTGAGCAGCAGGCCGAGTCGAGCCAGGTAAATTTCGTCCAATCACAAATTTGCGCGGGAAAGTTCAACCAATGGAATCGATCGCCTGTTGCTTTGTACAACCCTACCCAAAAATTATTTGGCCCTGGCGTCGAATCGGTGGTCACGTTTAAATTATGACAACTGGCCGCCGTGTATAAAGATGCAACACAGACGCCGTTTTGAACGCGGCCGCTGAGCGCCAGCCACGGCTTTGATTGTTGGCTGGGACGGTAGTTCCGCCTTGTAATAATTTCGTTTGAAAAGGGGCGGAAAGTATACTGATGCAGCCAACCTATAACAGAAAATAGATATTATGTTTTTACCTCATTTAAGATTTTAAGTGTCAACGTATAATATGCAATACGCCTAAATGTATACGTTTTTTATATATGAAAACATTATCAATGATATCTTAATCTGACGCTGTGTAATATTTTTGAAAAGTTCACGTTCACTGTCGTGAATGTTACGGCGGTGTTCACTCAAGCAAGCTAGCTTGCATTCTAAACTTTGAAATATTTCTAATAGACAAATTGTTTAGAATTTTCAGTGCACAGGAAATTAACCAACGTAACTGTGAAGATTTTCAGTTGACCATTGAATTATTCTAATCAACATAACTTTTCTAGATATTTGGCTGCAGTGTAAGCCAAATCAGGAGCGTATGAGATGAATCGTTGTAGCATTATTATTCCAAAGTTAACATTAAAATTAAAGGGGGCCGTTAACGCGTTAGCGTTAGAATTTTTTTCTTCTTTCTCCATTGGCTTCTAAGGTACCCCGACTTCTGTAATAAAGATTTTGATAAAATTTTAACGAAAAATCAACCCAAAAATTAGATTTCATCTGCCTATAGCCTCATTAAAATCTGTCTGGCCACTTTTGAGAAAATTAAAGTTAAACAACAAAATTATCCCGAAAATCGGAAAATGCTGACAAGGCAACAATGGTTCGCACTTCTATCATTCTTTCTGTCGATCCCTGCGGCTTGCCTTTTCACTTAACAGTAAAACGTATGAGACAAAAATTCAAGACCGAAAATTAAGCTTCTGAGCGATGTGTTCAAAAGTTTCCTACGGCGTTCCAGTGGAGAGCGACACCAAGCTGAATGATGTGCGACATTCCCGATTATTTTTTGCGCCTTATTACTTTTAATTTCTAGTGCAATTGGTGTTAATTTTAACAGTGTAATGTAAGCGAGCCGATTGTGCACCGTTCCTTAAGCTACCGAATAAGATTTTATTCGATGCCATAAGATATTCCAATCACAACTTCTACCGGTTTAAAATCAAAGCTGCACAGTTTGTTTAGAAATGGGCGTGGCTACGACAATCCTGGGTAGAAAGGAGGCATGGCTTCTAACAATGGTACCAACCTTTGCAAACGAACTCGCTTCTTTTTTTTTTTTTTTTGATAAATTGAGTGATGTACTCTCCTCACTTTTATGTTCAACCCACCTCTAATAACTCCCTCTTAGCGATTTCGTGTGCACTTCAGAGGTGGTTAAATGACATGTGTTTGGATAATTGTAACTATGAGTAAAAGTTGCCTGAGCCGGGGAATGCCCACTAAGTAGTTTCTATAAGGCGCTTGCTGTTGGTTGGTTTTGTTATTGTGGTGACTTCACGACGAAGAGCCACAACACTAACTGAACACTAACCATTAAGTTTTGAAGACTTCCCTCTCTTCTAATTTTCAACGCTCAACCTATTGAAGTGATTAATTGAATGATTATTTCTTCGTGTGCATACGATTGTTCGTTAAAACTTTGGGGGACGATTAACGCTTTTTCTCATTGGTTCACTTATTTTTAATGGCTTCCTGGAGCTTGCATTTTGGATACAAGTTTGTGTATTCTTGCAGCTGTATTCCTCGTCACGGCAACGCGGAGGTCATGTTGAACGTCAAGTCTGTTTCGGTGTTTGTTTTTCATATAAGTTAAGTCTGATAAGTAGCTTCGGCTGAGTAAGTGCCTGCGAAAGGGAGAAGAAAACGCACTGCCCGGTTGGAGATGTTAGGGTAGTCGGGAAGTGAGAGCCAGAATGTGTCCAGCTTGCAGGTCAGTAAGTTCTTCGAGGTGCTGTAGCGGCATGTTCCACTCTTTGACTTGCAGCGGATTCCGAACCCAGTCTAATTATTCTTCCCCCGGCAGATCTCCGAACCATTCTTCCAGCTTTGAGGAGCGGCCGTCGAGGTGTTCAGTGATTTGGTTCTTGATTAGAATCAGGGGGTACAAACGGAGCGCTCAGGCCGCACACCATGCGCGTCCAGGGTCGCGCGCCAGCGGCCAGCGTTTGTTGTTTTTGTAGGCCTAGAGAATCAATTCACCCCTTGAAATACATTTGTTTAATATCTATGGGATTCACCCTTCTGCTAGTAAAACTTTTTTTGTGTATCTTTGTTTTTTTATTGGCTGAGCGATTAGCGAAGCCCATAACTCCACTGACCGGAAAAGTTTCATTCTGTTTGTCTGTCTGTTTGTTTGTCTGTCTGTTTGTTTGTCTGTCTGTCCGCACGATAACTCGAGAAAGAATTGAGATAGCGACCTGGGATTTT
>NW_026267316.1:293435-294002 GCF_000697945.3 Frankliniella occidentalis | reverse complement strand
GTTTGCACGCGGTTTGCACGCGTTCTGCACGCGGTTCGCACGTGTTGTGCACAGGACCATTTTATCACGGGTAATAAAAGTTAATAAGCTCTAAACTTGTTGATTCTTATTAATTACGCAATTTAGAATCCCTTTGGAGGTAGTCCCCTCCGTGTGTGTGAAGCCGAAGGCCAAATACACTTTTGCGAACGGGGCGTCGGCGGCCCTGGACCCGGGCGGGCCTCCTCCCTACACCAATGCGCCCAGCTGGGCGGGCCGCCGACTGCACACAGCTGTCTGGCGGGCTTGCCTACTACCGCGTTTGCAGGCGCCATACCGCGATAGCGTTGCTTTCGCCACTCATATTGCGGGTGAGGGGAGGCGTGACGTACGTTTGTTGAATAGAAACTCTTGTTAACAAGAGTATCTATGGCTTCATAACCGTTAACAAGACTCGATATTTAATTGAATGTAATTAACTGTTAATGAAGACTGATGAAATCCCCACCAAACATAAGACGTAATAAAAGTATATTTAAAGTAATATGTACTAATAAGCGTTGACTTTAATAAAAGTTAACATAACTT
>NW_026267316.1:276445-283485 GCF_000697945.3 Frankliniella occidentalis | reverse complement strand
ATTGACTTTTTAAAAAATCAAAAACCACAGGTCGCAAAATGTATTTTTTTCAAATATTTTTTATGGGTTCCTAAGGGGTAACTCGTCAAAAAAGAGCCCTAAGGGCGAAAATTTCGTCCGTTTTGCTCTATCGTGTACCGTTTCTGCGCTACGGGGCATTTCTTGACAAAAATGAGGTGAAAATGATCAAATGGTCGATTAAATCGTTAAAAAGACTTCATTTCGAAATAATTGTTGGCTGAGCGATTAGCGAAGCCTATTACTCCGTCTGGTCGGAAAAAACTTTTTCTGTCTGTCTGTCTGTGTATGTGTCTGTCTGTCCGCGCGATAACTCGAGAACGAATTGAGTGAGCGACCTGGGATTTTTAGGGTCGTTTTGTGTCATGAAAGGACAGATCGAGTTCGAAGATGAGCATTCTAGCTCAAAAATTGGATTTTAAAAAAATCAAAAACCACAGGTCCCAGAAATGATTGTTTTTCAAAATTTTTTTTTTCTGGTTTCCTAGGGGGTAACTCATCAAAGTAGAGCCCTCTGGGCGAAAATTTTGTCCGTTTTGCTCTAGCTTTCACCATTTAGACGCTAGAGGGTATTTTTGACGAAAATAAGCGAAAAAATGTACAACCATGCATGCTTAGTCTAAGTGACGGGGTTGAAGGGCCGGAGGCCCGAATCTTTGTGTACATTTTTGCTCTACCCGACCCGGGTGTCAGCGCCGCAGGCCAAGGTAGATGTATGCCAGGCGCGTGGCAGCGTAACAGTGTTTCGTGAGATATCGCGAAGCCTGTTACGCGAGACGTGGTCTGGCGTACATCTACCTTGTATGTACACTCCTATTACCCCGTCTCGGGTGTCAGCGCCGCAGGCCTAGCTATATGTGCCCCAGGCGCGTCGCAGCGTAACAGTGTTTCGTGAGATATCGCGAAGCCTGTTACGCGAGACGTGGTCTGGCGTACATATAGCTAGTAAAATTAAATCTGATATGGATACTGTATTCTTTTTCATACACAATTGTTGCTGTTCTATGATATAATGTTGTTTATTTTTGGTCAATATCACAGGTCTGATGCAGGATTTGTTTGGATGAACTCGATTCCAGTTGTTTCAGTTGTAAAGGGAAGACGATTCATTGATGGAGCTGAGGGACTTCAGTAAACTAAAGGCGAGTTCGAAACAAGTCTTGTTTATAACTTGAACGTATTTTTACCGTCTTACTGTATGCATCTTTTCCTTGTTTCAGATTCATAATCTGGCGCCTGTTGTCTCCCACACTCCTTGTATCAGATTAACCAAAGCGAACCCTACATGAGGCATCAGTCTTGCTACGCTGTGCTCCTGGTTTGAAACTATTTGAAGCTAATAATCTGTGTACAATTAGTGTTGTAGTACATGTAATTAAGCTCTAACAACTTGTGCTAACAGTTTGTGTATCTCGATACCTCAGAGCGAAAACCGCTCAGTCTACCGAAGCGCTACGACAACCGCTTAGTCTGCCGAGCGGTTTGGACAACCGCTTATTCCGCGGAGCCGCTCCGACAACCGCTCAGTCAGTCGACCCGCCTCAACAACCGCTCAAATGCCTTTTTTGACGACAAAATTTGGATTGCACCATCGAAAAGAGCATGGTCCAATTAGTCGAAATCGGTCAAAACATGGAAAATGTCAAAAAAGTCATTTGAGCGGTTGTTGAGGTGGGTCAGCTGACTGAGCGGTTGTCGAAGTGCCTTCACGGAATGAGCGGTTGTCCAAACAGCTCGGCAGACTGAGCGGTTGTCGTAGCGCTCCGGCAGACTGAGCGGTTTTCGCTCTGAGGTATCGATCTTTAACAATATTAATAGTCTGAGCAAGAAACTTTGGCGCTTTTTTATAGTGAGACTAATTTACCTGTCACACTACTGTTGTAACTTGTTTCTGTGTTATTGCCGTCCTTGTTTACTAGTTGTCTATTAATAAATGTAAAGCAGGACACACCACTTTGGTTCAATCTTTGTATCCTTACTGTTATCCTACTGGTCTTACTGGTTAGAAGCTAGCCCTCTACTGTAAATTTTTGCTGTGAATTCATATCTTGAAAAATTGCTCATTCCGGTTAATAGAACATGACTCACAAATGTTATTATAAGGGAAAAGCTGCAGATCTTGTTGAAAATTGAAAACCACTAAAGGCAGTTTAATCTAGTTCAGAAAGAAATGCTTGAGCCCCTGCATTGTCACTTGGCAACACAACAGAAATGCTGGATCTAAAATTTCTAGGCAAATGCATTTAAGTCTAAAGAAAGGAAACAGCAGTATAGTTGGTTCACTAAATGTAGACACCTCGGCAGGCCAGTCCCTATTGTGAGTACAATAGGGATCCATTGTACTCACAATAGGGACTGGCCTGCCGTGGTGTCTACATTTAGTGAACCAACTTTAGTGATAGGAGCACAGAGTTCTAACATTGCGAAGAGTAAACTAGCCTCTCATAATCATTTAGCAGAATAAAAAAGAACAATAAATAGATAGCAAAACTTGGTTTATTAAATGGGGGATGGCTACATCAATATGACAAAGTAAGCCGTTCAATTTCCTCTTGACCGCAGGCACAGTCAGCAAATAAATAAATAAAATGCACGCTTTAGTCCATTGGATACAAAATAATTTTACAGAAATTCTATGACTAGGATTAATCCACAACATCTGACAATGAGTTGATGGATTGGTAGAATTCATGGTACTTATTACCTAGGAAAGGTAGTAAATTCAGCAAGTCACTCCTTTTTGCATGAGAGATGGGTAAGGGTCCTTCCTGTGTTGTAGGCAATGTGGCGAGGAGTTTTGGCAGCTGTCCACACTTTTGTCCTATACGAAGGAAGCTCAAAGTCTTGAAAGCAGTTTCCTCATTGAAGTTGTGTTTGACATGAACACTGCCTTCTTCTCCCTTGATGTACTTGAACCAGTGAGTATCCAAATAATTCATGGGCTGCTTGTCAATGCACACAGTTCTCTTGACCAAGGGCCCTGAAGGCAAGAAATGAGATGTCTAAGAATTTGGTGATGTGGCGAACTCTAAATTTCCCATCAGGAATTTTTTTTCTCTGTTCTTTCTGCTTGGTCAACATGTTCATACCACTCATCGGGTACATTAACTTTTTCAAGTTTCCTCTTGTATTTCTCAATAAACTGAATGTTTACTGTCTACTTTAGGCAAGAAGGTGTGTCCTGGTACAAGGAAAATGTGGTCAATCTGCTGGATGGAAGGGTGTTACTGAAGAGCAAGGAAAAACTTCATAGCTACAGTGCTATTTCTGTTTAGCCCTGAACAGTCGGAAAACAGTTTCAGCTCTTTAACTTCGGAGGGAACTTTTTTCAAGATGTGATCCAGTAAGCATGAGGCTATTTCATTGCTTCCTCTTCGACCTTCTATTTCACTCCACATGTAGCAGTGAGTCAGTTTTGTAGTGGAGTCATAGATTGTATAATTTACTACATTCAACTGCCAGGAATATTATATTCTTTTACATTTGAGATGAGGGAAAGTAAGACACTACTGCAGGTCGAAAATAAGAACTCTCTTTTTCTTGTCCTTCTCAGCAGCTGCCTTAGCTTCACGTTTGAGCAGATATGCCTTGTCAGCCTTACGATTGTGTAGCTCCTTCGTGGACTCCAGTTTGGTTTTCTCCTCCCCAACAGCAGCAGCAATTTGGACTTTCAGAGTGTCACAGGTATCACAACCATCTGGTTTTGGAGCATGGAAATTTTTCTATGTTGACTTTACTAATTTTCTTTTTTTTCAGTTACATCTCGCACAAATCTGTCTGTTTCTCCTAGGGTTCCCAAAAAGTTTTCCCTGCACACCCGAAGCCGTTTCCCATTAACATCAAAAAAGTATTTGAAATTTTGATGTTTTTCTACATAAGTCTACATAAGTCATGGGTCTCTTTCTGGCAACTCCAAACCTTTCAGTACGCGCAACAACATATGCAACGCGCTTATTGTGGGAGCCATGCTCCTTAAAGAGAGTGTCTGCAAATGTCAGGAGTTATTTTCGCAATGCAGTTATTTTTTGCAGATATCGTGAGGGGGTTTCGTTTACTTTCACGGTCCTCTAAGGTTATCCCTTGATCCGTTTCATATTCCTTCCCTAGGTTCCTGCCAGTCTTCGGTTTGAGTTTTATAGCTGCTTTCTTCAATGCAGCAAATTGGAAAAAACTATTCTTGATGAGTGCGAAACTAAGTATGTTTTAATTTCATTTTATAAGGCAAATGGTCTTACCTTTTTGAGATGCAGGAGTCTTTCTTTGGGGTCTTAGGGGTTTTCTGTGGACTGCAATTTTGTTCGCCAACGAACCTTTGTTCGAGCAGGACTCGAACATTTCGAATCCGAACACCTCATGTTCGCGTTCGAGCGATCACGAACAGCCCGGTACTCGTTCGAGTTCGATCGAATCCGAACAGTTTGCTCATCTCTAGTCCAACCCAGAATCCGCAACCCAAAAGGTAACAGATTATTTTGTTCTGGCATTAAATAAGTATAATACAGCAGCTTATGGGAGAATCTATAATCAATGTCAATTTCCTTTCCACAGGCTATTGGCTTCTAGAGTTTTTTACTTGTATTTTTTTATTTTATTCAACAAGAGATTTTCAAAAGGGACTGGCCCTGTTGTGGACTATACATAATTTGTTAGCTGGGTGCGGTGAGCGATGCACGGCAACAAGTATTTAAACAATGAACAAGGATAAAAATATAATAAAGTTTTAACAGAAATAAATTAATTTGAGAAAACATTGTGACTAGATTCAAAATAAACTGGTAGGAGATCTCTGCAGAACAGGTCCAAGAAGTGAGCTTTCGGTTGCTTTTTGATTACATTTCTTCTGTTAAGTTGCTTGATATGGATTGGAAGGCTATTGTAGATGTTCAGAGCTTGATAGTGGATGCGGTGGTTTCCATATTTCACTGATGATACTAGGGGGAATGGGAGGATATTAAAAGAGCGGGTATTTTTATTATGAATTGATCTATTAGTGGAGAGAGGGGTCGAAATAGTTTTGAAGTTGCGGAGGTGGTGAATGATGATGGTCTTATTTTTATGAGAGCATACAAGAGCATGATGTTGGTGATTTTATACAGTTGAGCTGTGGGGTACCTTCTGTCAACACCGATCATAGTCTTAATGAGACCATTTTTCAGCACTCTTATTTTTGATACAGTTATTCGGTTAGTCGGCCTCATATATTGCACACATATGGGTGATTCTCAGAATACAGGGAGTTTGGGAGTTCCTAAAATTTTTATTTTTTTTGTCGAACTTGCGAGGTTTTTTGGTCGCAATGGTTTTATTTACCTTCAAATAGAATATGTGTAAAGTGGCGATCGTTTAAATCACGTACTTCTAGTACAACGTTAAAAGACCATATTGTGGTCACGTTCAATTAATGATGAAACTCAAATATTGCCTCCCGCACCTTTTAATTGGTCTTTTGTTTGCTCCACTAGTGTGTTATACTCATACTTTACATCCAGTCATCCCCATTTTATGAGTTTTAGTATGACTAGAACATTGCAATAAATAACTTGTTTTTCGCCCCGACACTGCTGCACAGATCCCCAACCCCATATTGTACAGTTCTAAATTAACCCCTTACTACATATTTCCTCATTAGGTCATTACAACGCGTTACCTGTACCTAAAAGTTATTAAACAAAGGTCAGACCTAAAAAAGGGGATACGGAGTTCACAAGTCAGAAGGTGCTAATTGAAGCATTACTAATCCGGGGTTGCAGATGCAACGACCCGCTTAGCCACAATAGAAGCACCACATCAAAACCTTCCTTTTCAGCGAGAGAGGGATTTAATATGACGCAATCGTGCCTGTGTGGAGGCGACACGGTATTCACACTGCAAAAGCGTACAAGCCAACTTTCGAATTTGAAGACAGTTTTCCACGATGACGTTGTAGGAGCCCTGCCAATTGCTTCGGGGAACAGTAAAAGTCCCCACAGAGTAGTACTGGGGGCGCACAATTGTTACTCTACCTCTGCCCAGTTTGACGTCAGTGCAAACATTGTGAACTCCGTTGCTTTTTGTAAAAGTTCGTGAGAACGACTTTGGTCGTCTCGTGACGAAATATAGAAAAATATTACCACATCGAAATTCATTCCTTGCGTTCCCTGGATATGTCACTCCAGAAACGCAATGTGCCTTAAATGACTTTTCCCTTAAAATTGTCCGGAATTTGGCAAAAACGCTTGGACTCGGACATTAGGAACGTCCTGGAGTTCACATTTTGACCATTTAAACTGCTCTAGTCACCCACTGTTGCAGTATTCTTAGGTTTTTAGTGTTGCACCAGGTAATGTTAGTGCTTTCGAGTATCTAGATGGTATAAAACCCATTTAAAACCATATCACCTAGTTGTGAAGGGCCGCGGAATCTAAACGGCCCGTATTCTGAGAATCACCCATATATTAAATATGAATGAAAGTAAGCTTAGTACAGGCTCTTTGATTTGTCGAAGCTGAGGACTTTTTTAAGGTGGAAGATAAGCCAACTCGCTAGGGCTCTCAAAACCCGGACCCGCGGTTACCCGGGTACGGACCTGGTCCGCCGGGTAAACCCGGGTACCCGGGTCTCCGGGTAATACCCGCAGAACCGCGGGAATCGGGTCCGCCACCAGAATCGTAGAATAGAATGTGTGACGCAGCCCCAATACTGTATATTTCAACTATATCTCCTTCACATAGAATTTAAGTCAATTAGATAGGACTTCAAAGTAGCACGGGATCAAAGTAAAACGTTTTCCAAAAAGTTAAGTGGTTGTTACTCAGTGTGGAATGTTTGGCATTCGTTACACGTGTAACATTTATCGCGGCACAGGAGATTAATTGGGTATATTCAAGGTTCATTAGGAACGACCGGGACTGGCTGACAGGGTTTATTCCAATAGTAAATGTAAACTAGGTAGATGTACGCCAGACCACGTCTCGCGTAACAGGCTTCGCGATATCTCACGAAACACTGTTACGCTGCGACGCGCCTGGCATACATCTACCTAG
>NW_026267316.1:265686-271555 GCF_000697945.3 Frankliniella occidentalis | reverse complement strand
GGGGGGGGGGAGAAACATGAGAAAAGCCCAATTACGTTAAGAAAGTGTGGGGGGTGCCAGCCCCGCAACCTGCGCAACACAAGAGAGAAGCCCTTCAAGCGAGGGGCGCTGTCTTCGAAAATCATTGTACAAGACCGAAAAAATTGCAAAACAAACCCAACGAGGCCATCTCGTCCTGACCTCCTACAGACATTCATTTTTAAAATTAAGGTATGAATATTCTACCTAGTACAATTGGTTACTATTTATTTTGTTATTTCTCATTTAATTTCTTTTAAAGGACATTAAAGAACTTGATAAAATTATTGAAACAAGGCAAGAAGTTCTTCGAGAGTTTGGGTTCAGCTTCCAGCCTTTTGCTGCAATTATTGGTGATCTTGATGACATCCGTCAGTGTTTCGTCGTCATCTTGGAGAAACAACGCTGGCCTGTCCCATCTCCTTTGGAAGCCATTGATATTTGTTACAAAGTCAATGGTGCGTTGAATGCGCTTTATCCTCTTGAGTCAAGACACCCGTGGCTGTGCATGCAACTCAATGTGTATAGTTTACAGACTCGTACACAGTTAAATATTTTTGGAGGGATTTTACAGAAAAAGTCTAGGCATACTTAGTGCCAATACATTGTCTAGTAAAATTACCATAGTCTGTAAAATTACAGAACACTAAAACAGATTCCGGTTTTTATATGGTAATCATTTTCCCATGATATACTGGTAAATTTACAGGTCTGTTCTGTAAAAGTTTTATCATACATGTAAAGTGTGGTAATTCTAGAAAAGGAAAAGAAATTTCATTCGCTTCTGAGTTTTCGGAAGTTTCTGCCCTTTGCCTCCTAACCTTGCCTACCTACCTCACCGTATTAAACAATCAACGAAGTAAGCATTTAAGTGAGTAACCAATTACCTTGACCCGGCGGGAGTTGAACCTCGGACGACTGCGTTGCGAACCCGGCACGCTAACCACTTTTTTTTAAAAAAAAACACATTTATTAACATAAATTTTAACAACAGTAACAATAACAGTAACAAGTAGTTTTTGTTTTAAAAGTGAGTTAATAATTATTGGAGATAATCACAGATTATTATTTTTACATTGCGTAAAGTGGTACATAGAAATCGTTGAGATCATTTTTTTTTCACTGTAGCTGCGTTTTAACACACTTATAATTCTATCTGATATTTTGATTTGTTTTCTAGTTTTATTTTTATATTCTTTAGTTTACTTTCAAAGTTTGTAATGTCTGGGTTACTAGTATTTATGAGGTAGTGCACAGTATTTCCAAGTAGCCATGTAAAAGTTACTTCTTTAGGGGGCGGAATCACCATATCTGGGGTAATCAAGAGTTCTGCCTGAAATTCACCTGACCTACGTCCTGTCCATGCCTCTAGCTTTCTGCTGACCCATCTCCATATAGCCTTCCTGGCTGGCCCACACCCTACAAGCTTGTGGCAGACGCTTTCGACCTCATCACAGGCCTCACACAGTGGTGAATCCGCACGCCCTATGGCGTGAAGTCTGGCCCTGGTTGGGAGGACTCGATGAACTGCTCTGTACCAGGCCGCCCTGGCCTCTACTGCCAGCACGGTGTAGAGAGATACGGTGGCGGCACGAGCCGGCCTTTCCCGTGGTAGCGGCTGAAGCAAGAGCCGTACCGTATTCTAGTACGCCGGCCGGCCGCCGCAGCGCGGCGGTCAGATGAGAGTCAACTAACGTGCCGAGCGCGCCTACCTGCGGCCCGGGGGGCGCACCCCGCCCGCCGGCCGAACCGGCTCAGCTTAGCTCGGGCAGGCCAGTACTTTCCCACCGCAGCGCAGCAGGAGGAGGTGGGCTAGCCCAGGCCCGGCCCAGGCTAGCCCCGCGCGCTGGGCGTTTGTCGCTAGAACACGTCTCGAGCGGTTTATTTACGAGGCTTATTGCATTTTAGTTGTGCCTTACTAGCGTCAGGATGTAATTTACTATTCTTGAATTGATGAAGTTGAATGATCTGTTGGTTTCAGTAAGTAAAATCGGCAATATTACAGTATATGATGTGGGGAGATGAAGGGCCCGGTTTTGTTCTACCCATATCACAACTCTGCACTACTACACATGGCCGATCTTTTTAGCACCACCGCGTTTTCATCGTTTGCATGCTTTGGACCGACAATCCTCATACAACTTGCTGCGCCCGCCCGCTTTGAAATGCGCGCCCGGGCGGGCCCCTCAATTCGCTCCCAAATGCTTGACCTGCCCGAGCTAAGCTGAGCCGGTGCGGCCGGCGGGCGGGGTGCGCCCCCCGGGCCGCAGGTAGGCGCGCTCGGCACGTTAGTTGACTCTCGTCTGACCGACGCGCGGTGCGGCGGCCGGCCGGCGTACTAGAATACGGTACGGCTCTTGCTTCAGCGCAGGTAGGCTCGTGCCGCCACCGTATCTCTCTACACCGTGACTGACAGTGTCCTGGACGCCACTCTGGCCCAGACCCGCGGCCAGCAGATGTCAGTACGTGCGGCCTCCACCCTCGGCCTGGTGCTGTTGTTGTCCAGGGCGTCTCCGTACAAGGCGTACTAGACCACTGGGACTGGTTGGGAGGGATGCTCGACTGTCCCCGTGTGACTCGACAGCCGGGTGCCGGGTGACCGTAGTCGACCCGACCGGCCGGGCTTGGGGATTATGTGACCCGGCAGGTACACGGCATACCACGCGCCACGCCGCGGCCCTCAAAGCATTAATTTCAAATTCCCGTTGGTAATACCCATTTTAATTGTTTGAAGAACATACGAAGATGAGTATAGTTCTAACTGACTAATAATTTACTGCCTCCTTAACATATTCTGTTGGCTACCCATCTCCAGCCTGTCGACGTTGGGAGGAGGCAGGACCTCGGCCCGGGGCCCAGGGCCAGCCCCACGCCGGGATTTCCGCCCTGCTGTTTTGGCGTTAGGAAATTCACGGATCACTAATCTCACGCCGCCACTAACAGGGCTCGTGTAAGTGTCGGGTCAGTTCCTAGGCACTACCGGAGTCCTCTCCTTGATTTTTACTCAAACCCGAGCCCAATAATCGAATGCACAGATCTAGAATTTACTGTGTTAATCTGTAAATGTTAGCTTAAAAAATCTTTCGAACAGGACGTGCAAACACGCAACCGTATGCTGGGTCTGAGAAAGCATTACTTTCTGTTATACAGATCAATTCAGTATTTTTACAGAAATTTACTGGAAGTGAATTGTACAGGCTCTAGTGATTCTTCATGTTCTCTGTAATATTTCAGAAGATATGTCGTACTATTACAGCCATTTGTAAAATTACCACACATTTTGGGGGAAATTACAGGGTTTCGGTAATTTTACTAATACTTTTCTGTAAAATTACCAAACTTGTAAATTTACAGAAAACATTTAGTAAATTTAAAATACTCTGTAAAATTACCATAATATTTCTGTACCAGATTACAGGTACACTCTTGTAAAGTTACAATTTTTTTTAACTGTGATTCATTATGAGGATGATACTGGTTTGAAATCCTCCGTTGCCTCTCCATTTGAAGAATTTGTCTTTGTTTCTTAAAAAGTTGCCTTGAGACTTACATCTATATCACACCATTTTTGTGAATGTATCGCTCACGCATTTACATGCTGTTCTGTTAAAGTTTGCATTTAGTTTATCTATTTAATAGGGTACTGGTCTAGAGCGCTGAGCGGAAGTAGAAGAACAAAAACGGAAGATGAAAAGGCGCCCGCACTCCTCCCCGCCTGCCCTCCACTTCTCCCCGGGCGCTCGCCCACTCCGCCCAGTAGAGGAGAAGGGGACGGCCCGGGCGCCTTACAATCTTCCGTTCTTGTTCTTCTACTTCCGCTCAGCGCTCTAGACCAATACCCAATAGGTATTTGGTGTCTTTTGTTAATTAAAGTCTGACTCATTGTGACCTTGTACTATGACAATGATTACTTGTCCACTCTGCTCCAAAGTAGTTCCTAGGATGGCGAAGGCAATAAAGGCTCACATTGACTGTGATCACGGCAAATGTGGGGACCACTCATTTTGTTGTAAAGCTACTGCCCGTAGTAGATTTTATACAAATTCAAAATCATTTTTGAGTCATATTGATTCTTGTGCGTTTGTCAAAGATCAGACTTCTAATGCAAGTCAAGACATTTCTATTACTAATGCAAGCCAAGATATTTCTGATACAAGTCATGATGTTCCTTTGACTACTGACAATTTAGAGAGTGGCAACAGTGGCACTGGTACTGATATTAATTTTGAAGACTACGTTAAAAACAGATGTGATGATTTTGTCTGTTTTCCACAGTTTGCCTAAAATGCCTAGAAGCTATGTTCTGAATATAATTGATCAAACCAATGATCTAGTCACTAAGTGTTTCAACAACCATTTAAAAGACAAAGTTCTTAACACCTTGAAGCAGTGTGCAGCTAGTAAGGAAGAGATTTGAGATATAGACAAGATGTTTGATTCAATTAATAATTCATTTAGTCATCTAGCAACAGAACATCGGATATTTAAACACTTTACTAGCTGTGGGAAATTTTTCCTCCCTGAAACTCGTGTTTTAGGTAAATCTAGTACCTGTTAAAACTTCTACAGGTATCACTGTGAAACCCAAATTGTTTAAAGTACGAAGTATACCTCTTAAACATGTGTTAAAGGAATTTCTGGAACTTCCTGGATGATTTTCAGCTGTGATTAATTATCTACAGTCCCTTGATACTGAAAATCCACATGTTCTTGAGAACTTTGTACAATGTTCATCGTGGAAAGAAAAACGGCCCAAGTATTCAGATGATGATATTGTTTTTCCATTATTTGTTTACTTTGATGAAGTTCAAAGTAACAACCCATTGGGCTCCCATTGTTAGTTACTCGGAGCAGCTTTGCCTAATCTTCCACCAGAATGCCAGTCAGCTGTTGACAATATTTTGTTGGCGCATCTTTTTGATAATGTGTGCCGTGATCACTATTCAGTTGACGTTGTGTTTGCTGCACTGATTTCTAAATTAACTGCGTTGGAAAATGATGGAACTTTGATTTCAACTCCTGATAGCTGTAAAAGAGTTCACTTTGTCTGTGGGGCTTTACTTGATGACAACAAAGGCCTTAATTCTATATCAGGTTTGGTTGAAGGTTTTACTGCAAACTACTGTTGAAGATTCTGTAAATCTCATAAGAATGTCACTCGTACTCAGTCTGTTTCTGTTGAATACTTTACGTACCAAAGATGATTACAGCAATGATCTAGAAGTTGGTAACGCTCGACTCACTGGAGTGAAATTTGATTCAGCCTTTAATCAAATACCTTCTTTTGAGGTTTCTTCGAACTATGTTGTAGATCGATTTCATGATCTCGGAGACGGAATTTGTCATTATGTTTTATTACATGTTCTGCACACTTGTATCACGAAGTACTTCTCCCTTGATATTTTAAATTCCCGTAATCAATCTGTATTTGATTTTGGTTTGAGTGAATCCAACAAATTTCCTGAAATATCAAGTCTTGACAGAGACAAGCTAAGAATGTCTGGGTCAGAAACGATTTTGTTTGCAAAAATGCTAGGTCTTCTTGTTGGAGATGAACACGTAGAACATGAACATGTGTGGTTCCCGGGTGAAAAAAAACATTGACAGTAAGTTTGTATACAGAGGTATACAAGTAATTGTATAAAGCTGTATAAAGGTTATTGTATTACATTTGGTAAAACTGTATTACTTTGTCAGTATACCTTTTTATAAAATATTATACAATACATACTTGAGCGTTTCAATTTACTCATTGGAGCAGCGGCCTGAGTGTCTGGCTGTCGTTTTCAGCTCATATGTTTTCCGAATCATCTTTTTGCCCTGAGCACGATAGTAGTTGTTTCACTTCCCT
>NW_026267316.1:262975-265636 GCF_000697945.3 Frankliniella occidentalis | reverse complement strand
AAAAAAAAATACAGCTAACACAACAGTCACAATACATTTAGTCATTCCTAGAATCTTGAGCACAAAATTTCGATTTTGATATTGGAAGACTAAAATGGAAACGTTCTCCGGCAGCAGACAGGAGCGGTTTGGTCGCACTGTGTTCCCCGCCGTGGGGAAGTCCAAGTCCCTCTCACTGCTGGCAGATGTAGCAGGGACGGCAAGGTAGCGGCGAGCCAACCGCGCAAGGGTGAAGTACCGCTTCTGGCGTGTCTTCCACCAGGTGAGCGGGCACTGGTTGTGACTGATCTGGGGCTCCGCCACGTACTCGGCGTACTCTGCCTGCCAGGTGCGCGCGCCGGCAGCCTCCGCCTCCCCGCAGAACAAAAAGTCGAGGCCACTGCCCGCGGCCGGCGCCTCCCCTTCGGCGTCTAGGTCCACGGCCACTGCGGCCGTGCGGCCTGCTTGACTAGATCGCGGATCTTCTCGGCCTCTGCAGGCGACGGCTCGGCCCGCAGGTCCTTGTACCGCGGGTCCAGGAAGGCAGCGAGCTGTTGGACCTCGACCGGCCGCACCGCCGAAGCAGCCATGTTGAAGCGCTCCGTGAGCGAGCGGCTGACCTCCACCTTGAAGTAGCGCACGTGCTCCTCGCAGGGGTCCAGCTCTAGGAGTGCCTCGTCTTCGAGCTTGAAGTGCACGTCGAGGAGTGACCTGACTGGCCGCACTGTGGACACGGTCACTTTGTCGTCCGCGCAGAGCACAGCGGCTTCAGGGCGGGCAGCATGGCCTCCAGCTCGGCCCACTCCTCTGCCGACATCTGCAGCGCCCGGGACTGCTTGGCGGTGGTGACGTTCCGGTCGGATAGCACGGCGCAGACGGGGGCGCGCGACTCGGTGAGGCTCTTGCACATGAGGTACGTCGAGTCCCACCTTGTGGAGCACGACTGGACGAGGTTCGCCTCCTTCAGGCCTGCCGTGACCTGCGCCGCCTCGAGCGCCGTGGTGGCCTTGGTGGAGTGGTGGAAGTGGGCCACTACCTTCTTAGCCTTCTTGCAGGCGTCCATGAACGGTTTGTTCTTCTTCAGGCCGTCATTGACGCAGAGCTGGAGGAGGTGGGCAGCGCAGGACACGTTGAATTCAACGAAGTCGACCTGGTTGACGGCGTTGGCGATGTTGGTGGCGTGTTCCTCGTGACGCTGGTCGCTCGACCCTCCAGGTCCCACTTGTGGCACATGTCGATGAGAGCCAGGGTGAGGGTGTCCCCCCCAGTGGTTGACGTCCATCCCCTCCGTGCACAGCGTGTAGCGGCGCAGCTCCCACGTCTTGGTGATGGCCTGCGCCGTGAGCGTGATGTACGAGTCCAGGGCGCGCGATGTCCAGCAGTCGGTGGTGACGGAGATGAAGTCCAGCTCATTGAGAGCCACCTGGACGTTCTCGCGCACCTGACTGAACAGCTCGTTGCAGCCGCTTCCGCATCGCCGTCGCGCACGGCACCTTGTAGGAGGGCTCGAGGACCTGCGAAGGGGAAAAATATTTAGTGAGACGCCTGTGTGCAGTGTGACGCGAAGGGCGGGACCGGGGAAGGGGAGGGGAAGTTACTCACCTCCATGAAGCTGAGTCCACTACAGAAATCGGCAGCTGGCACGCTGCGATCAGCCCTGCGATGGCCTGCGTCACCACCTCATGGCGATCATGAGACATGGGGCGAACATTTGCTCGGGCGCGCTTGGTCGCGGGGCTGCCGCTGCGGCTCCTATCACCACTGCCACTGGCTCGGAGGACGTCAGCACCACTGCGACGTCGGTCACTCGGACCTGAGCTCGTCCCCTCACCTGGGTCATCGGGGACCTCCTGCCTGTAACGAGATGCCCGGTCAGTAAAGCAAAACATGAACAAAAAGTATACAATTGACTTCATTCGCAAATCAGAACACCGCGGGGAAGGGGGGAAAGGGCAGAGTGCCCTTTCACAAAGCAGTACTTGTACTGCGCGGGCGACAGCGATAGGGATAGGTAGGTGCAGTAACACCCGAAACAAATACCACGTGCCACGTGCATCTGATGCCCCGTCCCGGGGGACGGGGTGCTGGCGGCGCCTGGTCCCCCTTTGTACACATCACTGAACAAACTAAACAATTGCTTCACTTTGGACTCACCTGCTCTCATTTTGATCCGCTGCTGCATGAATGTTGTGCAAATTTCGTAAGTGCTTGCTGAGCGCGGACGGGGAACTTTTGTAGGTCAAACTCTTGTCGCACACTTTACACACCGCATGAGTAGGGTCTTCAGGTGTGGTCTCCAAGAAGTACAGTCATTGTCCCTAAATTCGGACGGTTTTTGAGGGAAAACGCCTGTGACATCTAGAAGTTTTGAAATATGAAAAATCGCTCATCTTCGAACTCGATCTGTCTTTTCATGATACAAAACGACCCTGAAAATCCCAGGTCGCTATCTCAATTCTTTCTCGAGTTGTCGTGCGTACAGACGGACAGACAGACAAACAAACAAACAGAATGAAACTTTTCCGGCCAGTGTTCGCTAATCGCTCAGCCAAAAAGCGCCATTACCCACACTGGCGAAGACCCCTTAAGTTCACAACAAGCACTAAGACGATGGCGGGTGGGTGGTGGGGTTCTAGCCCCGCAAGCTGCGCACTATAAAAGAGAAGCCCTTCCGGGGGAGGG
>NW_026267316.1:252443-253313 GCF_000697945.3 Frankliniella occidentalis | reverse complement strand
GACCCACGGCCAGGCGGCCTATCCGCACGGGCGGGAGCGCGTCTCCCCCGTTAAACAGACTGAGTACCGCACCGCCTCTCCTATTGCACGGCCAACCTGCTGACCCCGGCCGCCCCCGTACGGCCGTTGTTCTGTTCTTTTCCCGAACAGTTCCCCCTGATGGCCATTTTCCCGAGCTGCTGGGACCGCCGTCGAGAGCCAACTCGGCGCCGACGACCGGGCCGTCCCGCTCCGCCTCGCGCCGCCGCGAGCCAGCACGGCGCCGACGACCGGGCCGTCCTGCCCAGCACAAGTGAGGTGGCTCTGCGACGTTCTCCCAGGAAGTCGGCGTCGACCCAAGGAGTAAAGAAGAAGAAGGGGCCCTACCAGCCCAACACACCGAGTCACCATGGGCGCCTCAGCAAGGCAATCAAAGTCCGTGAGGGAGGTACGTCCATCCGCCAGGCCTGCTATATTTATAACCAAACGCGGACCACGCTTGCGGAAGCCTGCAGGCGACGAGTATTCCGCCCAGCCGGACGATCCACTGAGCTCACTGAGGTAGAAGAGGAAGCATTAGTGGCCCACCTGCTGTGTCAGTTCGACTGGGGATTCCCACTTACGAGAATGGATGTGAGCATGTGAGTGAAAGACTATCTTGTTACCCAGAGGGTTGCGTCCAAAAGCTTTAAAGACAACACGCCCGGAAACAAGTGGACGACGAAGTTTTTGCAGCGACATCGAGAGTTGAACAACCGGACGCCTAAACTAACGTAGGGCCCCGTGCGTTAACATTATGCACGGGGTAGCTGAGCGAAGTGCATTAAAATAACAGAAGACGTAAAGCATATGAAACAAAACTATAACGAATGAGGGTCCGCCTAGTAGGTA
>NW_026267316.1:244989-252393 GCF_000697945.3 Frankliniella occidentalis | reverse complement strand
CGATCGTCTTGGAGCATAAAACATTTTCGTTTTCTTTTGTCAAGATGAACTCGGAACAATAGTTAACTTCTCACATTCCTCCCGAATCACTACCCCCTTCCCCCCTCCAACTTACGTAAGAAAACACGTAAACCATTCAAAATATCACTTTCGTTTCTTCTCGCCGGACACTCGCGAAACTTCGTTGGTCGAGTTCCGCAACTTTAAAACTAAAAGTAACACACTCGGTTTGACAATCGGACAATTTAATCACTTGTGAGAGAGTACCAAAGACGCGAAGTGAGCGCCGCAGCCGATGGTGCTCTTCACACACTCGAGTGCAGTGCTGCCAACATACCAACGAACTACGCGCGAATTCAAATAAAACGATTGAATATTTCAGAGCTGACCAATGCATCAAATAATGCACACAGATAATACTCGTGAATTGTCGATTCTTAGACAAACACTCTTTTTGCTGTCAGTGCAGCACATTTTGAGGAGATACGGAATGTTACGCACAGACAGACAGACTCACGACGGAGACATCGCCTGACCCCTCAGCGACTTGGACTGAGCTTCGCTCACCGATAAAGTCAGGTCGTGCGAAGGTGGACCCGGCCACTGTCAATAAATGTTTTGAAAACCTTGAAAATACACTCGAGGGAGAGCCAGCAACAAATATTCTGAATTTTGACGAGACCAACGTCATGGATGATCCGGCAAACAACAAAATAATTGTAAGAGGAGAAAAGTATCCAGTGAAGGTGATGACTACCTCAAAGACTCCCATCTCCCTAATTTTCGCCGGCACGTCGTCCGGCACCCTCCTGCCGCCATTCGTTGTCTATGAGTCAAAAGAGCTTTTCGAGAGCTGTACCACGGGAGGCCCACCCGGTGCAAGGTATCACAGGTCTCCGTCGGGCTGGTTTGACAAGATCATTTTTGAGGAATGGTTCAGAACCACGGTTAGTTATACCGTAGGCCGAGACCGTCGATGGGGTTAAAGTGGGAATCGGCGACAACGTATCGTACCACTTTAACAAGGCTGTGTTTGATTTGTGCGCGGAGCACAACATTAAGTTTGTTTATCTGCCTCCGAACTCGACTCATTTGCTCCAACCATTGGATGTCACTTTTGTCTCCCCGCTAAAAAATGCGTGTAGAAATATTCTGAACGATAGGAAGCAGAAATCCAGAAATAAGACATTAACACAACCCTCATTTCCGAGGCTCTTAAAAAAACTCATGGATGCAATTGAAGGTAAGCACAGTGACACTTCAAATCAATCCGTCAGTTACTTGCACTGTAAAAAACAATATAGGTATAATTTTTAAAATTTTAATTTTAGGAAACCGTGCACAAAATCTAAATGTGGCGTTCAAGGCGACAGGAATTTGCCCACTAGACCGCATTCAGGCCTTGAAGCGTATCCCAAGTGAGATCAAATCACCCACTAAAGATGCAGTTTACGCCCGAGTCAAATAAAAAGGTCTGTGAAAATCTTGCAGGTCGTCGGCCATGTGGTTCATTCAAATCAGGTGCAAATGTTTCGTAGACAACTCCCCGATAAGGTGCAAACACTTGGCAGACAATTCGCAGTTAGTTCACAAGGGGTGATGAGCAGACAGAGGGCAGTCGATTCGCTGCTCATTGGCAAAGCACTTATAGACAGGGACCGCGGAAATGGGGGCAAGGGGGGCCAAATGCCCCCCGAAAATCCGTCAGGGGGGGGCGAAGCCCCCCTTCCCGTTTTTATTAACCATAAGCCTAGATGTTCTCCAATTTATGTTCGGAATTCTGTAATGAATGCAGCAGAACTACAACTCTAAGTCATTTATAAGATATTAAAAAGATGACTTTTTGCATTAAAATCTGAGTTTCAAACCCTCAAACCCTCAAAAAAGTGCACGGTCAGCGAGGCACCACGTCTAACCTAAAGGCGTGTGCGCCTGGTAGGTAGGCAACCCACACAACACGCCCCAAGTCCCCTCGCACCGGACGGACCGTCGTGTGGGGATCACCTCCGACGGGACGGTCTGTGTCTCCGAGCGAGTGAGTGGGCGCCGTTCTGTTCCTACAGAAGACTCCGAGCAGCGAATCGACTGCCCTCTGTCTGCTCATCACTCCTTGTGAACTAACTGCGAATTATCTGCCAATTGTTTGCACCTTATCGGGGAGTTGTCTACGAAACATTTGCACCTGATTTGGTAAATGAACCACATGGCCGTCGACCTGCAAATTTTTCACAGACCTCTTCTTTGACTCGGGCAATCAAGTTTCGGCAACCTTCCTGCAAAGGCTTGAAGAGCAGCGGTAGGGCGAGCAGGGAGCTCCATGCCGTGAGAGGCGTCTGCAAGTATCCCCCGGGAAAAGTTAGGCCATCCCGACCCAGAATGCTGAGCCATCCGAGGACGAGGAGGAAGTTGATCGCCCCGGTGACGATACGAATACGTCCTATTTATGTCTTTATTGCGGCGTTCGTTCGTAATACTCATGACTATTGTTAAACAGATGAGTCGGAACGAGACGCCAACCCTACGGAGGCGACGACGGCAGGCGCAGAACAAAAGGCCGCGTGCGCAGCCCTCCCAGCCGCAGCCCAAGCAGTGTCGTGCACGCGCACGGTGCACACCCGTGGCGTTGAGGAATCCAACGTGGGTCAAATTGGACCCGAGCCAGACAACTTTGTCATTATCAAAATCGCGGGGAAGCAATCTGTTAAGGTGAACCACAATTTGTCAAGAAATGCCCTCTATCGCCCAAACGGTACAAGATAGAGCAAAACGGACGAAATTTTTGCTCACAGACCTCTACTTTGACGAGATACCCGCGGGGCTCAGCGGGGCAGCGCGTGCTGCCCGCAGAGTGCGTCGGCTCGTCTCGCTACAGTCCAGCTTCTTAATCTAAAGATATCAATATTACAGCGAGTGCGCATCTCCGTTGGGCTATCACACCACCTACAGAAACCCTTAAAAGAATATTTGATAAAAATACAGTTTGCGACCTGTAGTTTTTGCTTTTTTAAGAAGTCAATTTTTGAACTCGATCTATCTTTGTATGATACCAAACGACCCTGAAATTCCCAGATCGCTATCTCAATACAGTGGACTCTCGATAACTGTCGTCTCGATAACTGTCGCGTGCGAGAGAGATAGCTATAGAAAAATAGCGCGCTCCATGCGGACTGACTGCTGGCTCCGGCGGCTTGCCAGACTCGCCTGCCGGAGGAGTGGGGAGAGCGGAGCACGGCAGCAGCGAACGCACAGTACCCTCGATTACTGTCGCGGCGACAGTTATCGAGAGTCCACTGTAGGTTGTTCCAGGCTATCTAGAACGGAAATGAAAAACAACAAACTCACCGATTAATCTGTTTCCGTCTGCTCAGTACACTGTAAATTGCTTACGAACTATAGGTTCGTAATGCAAACCAAAACGTTCGTAGCTTACGAAGGATTTTGAAGCGTTGTATTACGAACTAATTGTTCGTAAGCTTACGAACAAATAGTTCGTAATGCACACCGATTGTTCGTAAGACCCGCCTAGCCTTACAAACAATCGCTTTGAAATACATTGTAAAAAATGTTGGGATTTTTGCCATACAAGTGTGTAGGAAAAATCCCATACGTGTGTGGGACGTGAAATTTCCTACACATGTGTAGGATTTTTCCTATACACGATATAGTGTATAGGGAAAAACCGATACGTGTGTGAAAAATCCCACACTTTTGTGGCAAAATGCCTATAAGTGTTTACAAAGAATTCCCATACAAGTGTGGGAATTTTGTTATTTTTAGCCCGCCCTTCTGCTTTGTAAAAGCTATTCAGCGGGCTCATGCAAACGACCTCGTGTGTGTCTGTCTGTCTGTCTGTCTGTGAGTCTGTGTGTCTGTCTGTCTGTCTGTTCCACTAGAAGGAGATGTGCTAGAGACTTGAAATTTTCAGGGTATCTTAAGGCCCACTCCTAGAGAACGAAACGCCTACGGCAAATCCTGGCAACCACCCCCTAAAGGGCTAATAGGGGGTATCAAAGAAAATAAGGTAGGTCAAAAAAGTCAGAAAAAAATAATTTTATTTGATCTCCTAAGGGGTAACTTGCCAAAGTAGAGTCTTCCGGCTGAAAATTTCGTCCGTTTTGCTCTATCTTCTACCGTTTGGGCGCTAGAGGGAGTTTCTCTCACAAAAGTGGCCCAAAAATAAATTTATTAATTTTCGTAAATATTGGATGGTCTCCTAAGGGGTAACTTGTCAAAGTAGAGCCCTTTGGGCGAAAATTTCGTCCGTTTGGCTCTATCTCTAGCCGTTTACGCGCTAGAGGGTCTTGTTTGACGAAAATAAGTTAAAAATTGCTGTAGTGAACAATTAAATGTAAAAGAAGGCCCAAAACCGCAAAAGTGGTAAGAAACTCCCTCCCCCCATCCCAAAAAACGTTTCCTTAGCAGAAGGGTGGGTTGTAGTCGCGGTGTTTCACCGTTACATCCCTTTCTTGTGTCTATGGGGCAAATTTTAAGGACGACGGGCTTTGCGGGCCGAAGGCCCGTTACATCATTTGATTACGTTCTACAGCAAATCGCGTGACAGAAATGTTCATCGCCGCCGGCAGGCTAAGCAGGCCCGGCCCCTGCCGAACGGAGTTGCCGGCACAGCGAAGCGAAGCTGGCAACTTCGTTTGGCGGAAGGGCGGGCCTGCTTGTTATATTGAAAATTTACAACAACGCAACAGTAAAATCACAGTTCATGATTTGTGGACACATCAGTCCTGCTGCTTAAGGTACAATTATTCGTCAGTCTCGTTGTCCTGCTGTGGTCTCAAAGGAATCATGTTGTGTAGAGAGTGCTTCTTAAGAGAAATATATTCAAAATATTAGGGCACGGAGTTTAATATAATTCCCGAAATCAAAACATGCATTTAGAAATCCCTTACACTCTCAGCCCGTTACTGACACTGAACACAATGAACTTGCTTATACAGCAGTAATACTCACAAAATTGCACGTAATACTCACAAATTTAGTTAGTAATACTAATTATTTTGTTCGGAATTACTTAGGAAGATGATCCTAAGTACTTGCTAACAAAATAATTAGTATTACTTACGAAATTTGTGAGTATTACGTACAATTTTGTGAGTATTACTGCTGTATAAGCAAGTTCATTGTGTATTTGCAAAATGTCAGTAACGGGCTGAGAGTGACGCAAATGGCAAGTGGCCGTTGCCCGCACCTGGCCTCAAAGAATGGCCGGGTGGGGCCCTGCCGCGCGGCTCTGGGATCACCCGGGGACACTACGGCATTTCTCCTGACAAGTCTCCTTGGTCTAGTGGTCAGCGTGACAGGATCGCAGCCCAGAAGTCCAAGGTTCAACTCTCCGTCCGGTAAAGTATTTGGTAATTAGTATTGTGTACTTAATTGTAAATTAAGAGAAGTGAGGGTGCCGGCGAATTACCGTACTACTCGATTAATTAGATGTACAACATGTCCAGGCTTGCTCGCCGCGCCGCCGCGGCGCTACTCCGCGCGCGTCGGCTGCTGGCCGTGCCATGCCGCGCCGCCAGTAGGGTGATTCCGCACAATGTGCGCGAGAGCCAGAGCCAGGCGCCAGCCTCGCCTACCCCCTCCCCAGGCCCATGCCCCACGCTCCCGTCACGACGAAGAGAGCCAAAGACCGGATAAATAAAAAATTTCATTGTGTATTTATGGTATGCTATGCCCCCAATTGCTGTGTGTAATTTTGGAAACTTTGTGTCTGGTTGTCACACGTTTTGGGAACTGATTGTCCTCCAAACAGCTTCTGAAGCAGAAGTTTTCCTATTAACTGCTTTGTCTATTGTGTGTGTTCAGAATAATCTAAATGGTGTTTACTATTTAAGTAGAGTCTACATCCATACGCCTATCAAAAGAGGCATGCAAAATGTATAAGATCATTTAAGGAAACGTTCAAGTTATTTAATTCTGTATTTTTCTTTTCCTTTTTTTGTATATGGTTTGGTATTCAGAGAAAGACTGCCAGCACTCACATTTTCCTTGCAATTTAGAATTTTTGCTCTGCTGCACTTTGTTTTACCAATTAAGTCTCTCTGGATACCAGAATCATAAAGGCTACAAGAAGCTGTCTTTATTAACACTTAATTTTCTACAAATTTTTGGATCTTCTTGTTTTCCTTACGTAAGTATTTTTTCTATGAATATTGCAACAACTGTAGTTGAAATCTTATTCCACCATTTCAAACGAGCATCAGATACTTGAATAAGACCACCCATTCCTATGATCAGAGTTCGTGAACAGTATCCTAACGTTCGTTGATAAGTTTTTTTCAACCACTTATCAAAACAATACTTATTGCCAATAGAGTATTTATTTTTAGATGCACCAATATTGAGTAGCCAGCTAATATGTAATTAAATGTGATAAGCTAAATATTTCATTACTTGTAGATGTTTGATGTACTTGATTTGAACATAAAACCAGCAGATCTAAGAAATTTCACTGTTTGTTTCTGTGTGCCATTATGAATATTACATATCAGTTGCATGCTGCATATTCATTTAAGAAATTGTACTTAAATATTGTAGTATATGAAATATCTAGATATCACAACATTAAATTTTTGTTTGTCATTGTACCTGAATACATAATTATTAACTGTAATCCTGTCTTACTAAATATTGTCAACCCCCTTATTCCATCAGTACACATCAACCATTTTCCCAACTGATTATAAATCGTGATAATAGTTACATGGTTTTGAACTATATCATGTATTGGGAACCTGAGGATATCAACAGAAATAGAATGGTACTGCTAAATTAAAATTTGTATTATTGAACTAATAGCACAACACTTATGCAACAGAAAATACAAATCTTTGGTTGAATACATAATAGGTATCTTAGCTTAGCCCGATAGGCTGAGATGTTAATAGCACAGCACTTGTGCAACAGAAAATACAAATCGTTGGTTAAACACATGATCAGGTATCTTAGCATGATAGGCTAAGATGTTGAACAATTAAAGTAGTTTCATTAAACTAATATTCCACGTTCCCTTCAAAGAAGTACAAAATGTCTTGAGGACAGTGGAAATAAAGTCAAACATAAAAATTAAGTTTAACATCACTTCTTGAACAGTAAGAAGACTGTCATAAAACAAAAATCAGTCTTAAAAACTGGTCACAAATTAAAGAAAATAAAAAATAACCTTGTCACCAGATGTGACTGAACAGTAAAACAAATACAGTTAATTCTCTAACTTTATCCAATGGCACAACAACAAAATTGGCATATTTGGCTGAGCCCTTTTATATAGTTGATTGAATCTGAATAGGAATCTTAAATTTAAATGCTCAGCCTAGGCTTTAAGGCGTAGAGTGATACGAGAATGTAAACATTCCAAATCACTCCACATAGTGCCAACCTATGGAAGTT
>NW_026267316.1:244526-244939 GCF_000697945.3 Frankliniella occidentalis | reverse complement strand
ATCAACAACATAGGCATTGCCCTGCAGGCGCCTTATGATGATTTAGACTAAAAGTGAGTTGTAATTACTCGACCAAGCAAGCAAGCAAGCTAAATGCTGACTGCCAAAACAAACCAAACCAATTATTTGCAGGTAACAAAGTCTACGTCTGCTGGGGAGGCTGGGGGGAAAGGGGACGGGCTGAGAGGGGAGGGGAAGAGGGGAGGGGGGGGGGGCTGGCGTAGTTCTCCCCCCAGCCGCTAGGAGCGCGCGCCGCATGGCTGGCGAGGCGGTCGTCGCCTAGCGACCGGTCCCCTCACTCGCCTGGCGCGTTATTCAAACCGCCCGCACCGCGCGGAAGCGTTAGGAGTGGGATTTGACGCAGAATGCCGCGTTTAGGGCATTTGGGTCATTTTCATTAAAGTGCAGGGGTT
>NW_026267316.1:243790-244476 GCF_000697945.3 Frankliniella occidentalis | reverse complement strand
TTTAAACTCACATAAGTGCAATGAAGCAGCTGCACCAGCAGCAGCGTTTGGACGGGAGGCCATAGTAGAATTAGACAGACACAGAGCAATTACCAGGCAATTGACTTACAGACACGTGTACGATACGCAGTTGGTGTCAGTCGAGCCTGGATCTGGTATGAGAAATCTTACATGCATTTCCTAGGAGCGGAGCGGATCCAGGCGGACCGGGCTCTAAAAAAATGGGGGAGGGGAGCGGCGGCTTCATTTCAAAAGAAGAATTTTTTTATTGCATATATATCATATTTAGGTGTTACAGAGCGGCATATCTATTCGAAGTGGACGTAAAAAATTGTTTATGACAGAAAAGTAGAACACTGGGAAGTGTTCAACCAGAGTTGGCCATGAAGCTTTGGACACTTCAAATTTACCGTTGAACACTTTTGCGTATTCAAATTTCCAATTAAACACCAAAGAGTGTGCACCATAGAGTTGAACACAATCATGTGCATACCCGTTATACTTCTGTTTTCAGTGAAGTTAAAACGCTTAAATTGACGCATTTCGTTTCTGGGAATAATTTTTAGCACTGCGGTATAGTCCACAGCAAAGCCAAACAGCCGTATAATTGTGTGACAATTTTGAAACTGAAATCTAGATGCAGCGAGGAGGCGCGCACCCCTGCAGGGGTGGCACCTCAAGGTACA
>NW_026267316.1:241978-242847 GCF_000697945.3 Frankliniella occidentalis | reverse complement strand
CTTCCTTGCCCGAGACTTAAGTCCGGACCAGGCCTTGAAAACAACAAAATACCCAAAATTAAAAATGTAAAATTCTTATAGCATAGCAACTACGTATTTAAATGCATGACATACCTCTTTCCATTTTGGCCCTGTCTTTTAAGCCTTCCTGCGTTTGTTCATTTCTGGAGCCACAGCCTCCCATTTATCTTCCAAAACAACCCTGCCATTCGCCCCCTTGTACTGGCCTGTCAGCATGTCCTCATTGCCAGGAGTTGAGATAACCCCCAACAAATACAGCCACTGGTCATCCGACGGGAAATTATTGTCTGTGAAAAATGACCAACATTTAAAGGTTTCTGATGAAAATTACTGCAATTACAAGTTTAAAAATCTAACAAGACACTTTAACATTTAAACTGATACATAGAGAGCACAATTATGAACCAGTTAGGGAGGGAATGACCAACAGAGAGGACCAAGAGTAAGTTTCAAGACTCAATGTTATGAGGACGTCCGAAAATCAGGCAGTGCCGTTGATTTCAATATGTAATCCATTACCCTATGAGCACGGTCTTGTCGAAACGACGGCGAAACGCCTCCATTTCGGCCAGCGTCGTTTCAAAGATCCGTTTCGACGTCGGTTTTTGGCTATTAAAAATGAAGCACATTCTGCTCTAAACCGACGACGAATCGACGTCGGCATGACGAACCGCCGAAAAGACACCGAACCGCCTGTGTGAAAACGTCAACGGCGAAAACGACGTCGGTTTGGCCCCATACACACGGAGAATCCCATCTTCTTCCAAAACGAAGCCGATTCGACGTCAGTTAAGTTAAAAAACCAAAGCGATGGCGAACCACCAGTGTGAAAACGCCAATGGTGGAAA
>NW_026267316.1:239130-241928 GCF_000697945.3 Frankliniella occidentalis | reverse complement strand
CCCGTGTCCGCCAACGCAGCGAGTTTGGTCTCGATCGGTCTTGAGCCTGAACGCCCCGCAGGCCCCGCGCCTCACCTCATCGTCCAGCGCCTCCAAGATACACAGGTGCTCGAACACCTGGTTTGGGAGGATGGTACTGGAGGGGAAGAGGGGGGGGGGAGACAACTTTGTTCCCACTCCCACCATTTGAATGGGGAATTCCATACGACTTTCTGTCCTTTGCCGTCGATTTTCGTTTGGTAGTTACTTTAATTTTAGATATAGCATAGGAGTGAGATGAAACATAGGGTTGCAGGCTGGGATGGTAGTGAGTAGTGGTGCGCTCACTGCCACTGGTCCCTCTCGTCGTGCGCCCCTGCTTAACCACCCTGTCCCCCTCCCACCCCCACCCCAACTAGTTCTTCTGCCACAACCGCGGCCGCGATGAAGTTTCGTTTCGAATCGAGCGTGCTTGACTGGTTCTGTTGGTTTCACTATGGCAACGAAGCAACGAAGGCAGGGATGGTGAAACTTCGCGAGTATGGAGATATAATATGAAACTGGACATATTGAACATGACGAGAGACATTTCTAAACGTTTATTATGGTGGGAGACCCGAACGAGAACGAAATGTTTTGAAGAGGAATGCGGATGATAGACCAAAAGCATTGGAATTCAAGGTAAGAATGCTAATGAGATAAGATGTGTCATCTTTTGAATTTCTGAGGATATGTATTGGTAGAAATTTTAAATTGTTTATCAGAACTGTTGGCGAGTACTCGTTCGGTGAAGCAGAGACGTGTCTTTCCTCTTTAGAGAGAGTTTATAACCTCAAATTTATTTTCGTCATCCTTTTCTTTTGCCTACCGCCTTAAATGTTTTCACTACTGTATGCCAATATTAATGGAAATACATTGTGTTTTAAGTTTGGTTTAAATATGTGGTCCTTTGTATTGTGTGTGTTCTAGGTATCTGAGATCCACATAACCTATAACCTAACGAACCCGAAGAAATCTGCGGCCTGCGCTGTAAATTTAATCTATCTTTTCGAAGTGAGAGCATCATGAGAACATAAATTTGTCTTTTAAAATGGCAACCGACATCGAAGCAGGCTTGAAATGAACGCATTATAATCTGAACTATGGTATTTTCATCTCTTGAGTGTAAGTATGTGTGGTATTGATTTCAATAATTCTTGATTTAGGTTTTCATTTATAAATGAAAGTGACAGTTCACAATCGCAAGGAAGTACAAAAAATGCCCTCTCCACGTCCAAAATAAGATAAAAATAATAGTAGCACTTTTAACATAGTTTTGTCAGATGGTGAGAACAATACTGTCCCCTATCATGTCTATAAACTTAATAGTGGAAGACACAGATTTTTCCACTGTTACTGACAACAAAATAATTACATGAAATAAATCATAATTTCAGTTAGATGCTGAGAGCAATATGTCCATTATAATAAAACAATGTGGACTTGTAATTTGTGGTAAGTAAAAAAATAAAATATTCCTACATCATTGAGATCAAATTAACCTATAAGTCTTTGTTTCTGTCATAAGTGCTGCTGATAATACTAATAATACTGTGGTTCAATTTTAGGATTTACAAGAAAGAAGTTGACGAAGAATTTGTTGTTAAAGAAGTGCTGCTGCTGCTGCTCTCACTGATGCTGCTGCCTTCACCTTCATTTGGATCGTCAACCTCCTCTTCATCATCTGACTTCTCTTCACCATTGATCAGAACTAAAATGTCCTCTTTTACAAGGTGAGAGTTATTTAATATAAGGACCAAGTCCTCGATCATTTGAGCAGACAAATTGCCTCGTAGATGATGCATTACAAATCTGAGAGCAGAAAATAACCTTTCCACACTGACTTGAGTGGAAGGAATAGCATGGACTACTACAGCTACCTCATAGAGTTCGGGAAATTCTATTTTCTTCTCCTCCCACCACTTTAGAATGTTAATTTTCCTGTCTCTGATTCTAGGTGTTGACCTGAAGTAGATGTTGAGTTTAGACGCAATGTCTGTGGATGGGGCCAAGCTATTTTGCAGCCTTGCACCATCTCCTGCACTGAGTATTGCCTCCAACTCATCTTCTGGGTCCTCCCCGCCATCTGGATTGCTGTCAGAAGAAATCTGCTGGCTTCCCAAATTTTTATTTTTTTCTATTTTGGCCCAAAGCTGTGAAATGTGAATCTTGGCAGTCATAATTTCTTCTTCATTCAGAATAGTGAAGTATCTTGGGTCCAAAAATATAGATGCCAGGAAACCAGGGTATTCGAAGAGAGGGGGTACTTTATCTTGGCCAGCCCTTTGCCTATTGCTTTGAGCAAAAACTTCACGCCTTTCACGTTTTGTCATTGCCTCAACAATTTGATCGGCTAGTGGAGAGCCCACTTTCTTCAATTCAATCTTGCACTCAAGCCATGTTCCAAGCATGTCGCCTAGGGTAAGTTGCTCCCCTTGCAGAATTTTAGTAGCCAACATGGTTGGCTTTAGTGACTCTAATATATTTTCTGCATTGTTCCAGTCATCTTCACAGAATAATTCCAACAAGTCATCCTCATCTTCGACAAAGCCCCTCACTTTCAGAAGAGACTCAATCATGGCATAAGATGTGTTCCACCTGGTATCATTGTCGTGGACAGGAATGGAAAGAAATTTTTTCTTCAATTTTTTTCGGTACGTTTCAGTCCTCAGTTTTTTTACAAGAACCCTAGCTTTACCAAATAATTCACCCACATTTTCAATTTTGTTTATAGAGTCATCAACAATGGCTAATTGGAGAGTGTGTGCAGCACACTTGAC
>NW_026267316.1:233956-239080 GCF_000697945.3 Frankliniella occidentalis | reverse complement strand
TTAACAGCAGTTCTGAACAGAGCTTCATCAGATTTCTGTTATAGTATTTAACATATAGTAAATAGCAAAAGTTCAGTGATATTAACATGTAGCTCACACTTCCTTTGAGGAACATTTTTATCCTACAATGTAAATATTATTTAAAATTTGTATCTTGTCCAGGAGATACTTAATCCAATAATGGTAGACAATAAAGCTTTAAGAGTTTGTTTTACTGTCACTTGGGCATTGAAAACATTTTCTTTATGATGAAAAAATAAAAATGGAAACAAAAAATGGCATGCGAATCTTGCATTTACAAAAATATAAAAGTACATTTGTAGTTTTAGAACACAAAAAGGGGATAACCTTTACGAATAAAATGTATCATACATATCCTTTTGTGGATCTTGATCATCTCCTTTGCGTCCTCCGTCTGCTTGATCACTTAAACGTTTGGCCTCTCTCCTCATTTTACCTTGGTGGCCTCTATCACCAGAGCCTTTCAACCATTTTTTAATGACTGCCTCACAATCATCCCTGGTATAGTCCTTTAATTTCATGTTCTTGACAGCATCTGTTTAGAAAGTAGAAAGAATTAGAAAATCTCACAATAAGAAAATCTGAATTATGCAACCTAGAAAATAGAAGAGGCACAATAACAAATTGGAAAGGGTTTATAAGAAGTGATTTGAGAAACTTAATTTTATCCAATTATTTCAAACATAAAAACTTAAGATTTGTCATGAGAAAATTTATTGTATGTATGGAGTATGGCCAAAATTTAAGCAATTTGATAAAGATGAAAACAGTTCTACACTATAAGTTTGGGATTCTGAATTCGAATCCTTAATGCCACTTTAGATTTCAAAGGAATAAGTCTGACAAATGTTATCTACTTATATCAGTGATGCAGTTAGTACTTACTTTTGACTACAATTGCCAGGTGGGATTCGCAGAAAGCATGCTTCTTCACCTTCCCTGAGCCTGCCCAGCTAATCTCACTTGCCACAGTACTATCAAAAAGTTCACTCATAGCGTTCCTGGTAGCCTTGTCAGTATTGCTACCTCCAAGCAGTCGAAGGTGATTAACCTGTAGCACAGTTATAAAGGCACCACTAAAGTGCCATTGTAAATTAAATGTGAACATATAATTGCTGTTAATATAGCAAAGTAATAAACATACAAGTGCAGCCCGGAAGGTAGGATCTAGGACTTTTTTGTCCAAGGAATAAAAATCATCTAGTGTCTTGCACTGAACATTCTGTATATCTACAGATATTTCATCCTCCTTTTTCTTCATATTGATATAATCAATAATTATGTCTTGCTGGCTTATGACTTTTTGAAAAAGCCCTGCAAAATTAAGTGTGTAAATGAAATAGAGATAAAATGTGTCCATAGTACTCCAACCAAAGCCAGATAATTCCACCACTATTTGCGTAAAAAACAGAAGTAATACATAATTAAAATGCAGCTTGTAGAGCCAATTCTGATCTTATGTGAAAAGCAAATTAACACTCGCTCCTTTTTGGCTTCAAATATTTAATAGAAACAAGTAAGATATTGGAATGTATTTTACTTCCATTTTAAGAAGTTAACCTTACCAACAATTTTATTTGTAGATCCATCACTCAGTTCCTCATTGTTGAGCAGGAGAGTACTGTCAAGCGTGGTACTATTATTTAAGAGATCAGAAGATGCACTTTTATCGGGAGAATGATGTTCATCCCTGGAATGGCCTCTAGAAGATTCACTTTTATCGGGAGAATGAGTTCTATCCCCAGAATGGCCTCTATGAATCTTTGAGGTTTGTCTAGGAGTTGAAGTCACTGAAATGAGCATAACAAACAAAGTGTAAACTTTTGGGACAGTACCATAACCCATAAAAAACAAAAAAGTGAGACTTTTCTACAACACTGACTTACTTCGACCACTTGCAACGTTTGAGAAACTAGAACTTAAGTTCCTGCGTACATTACCATTGCCACCGTTCCCTGAGTGTAACTTTTGTCTCTTAGCAGCTGAGCCGGCAAACAAAAATGTGTATAAATTATAATTTTCACAATCCAGAATGGAAAAATTACCTTGAACAAAAAAAGCGATACTCACAAGAACCAGGGAAGTCTGGTGGAAGTTTTAGTTTTTTGCTCAGCGCCGGCCCTTGCTTAGCCAATAAATTATTACTAGACCGTTGTCTTTGGAGCTGAACAATTGTCCTAGCCTCATCAGTGTTATCTGCAATACAAAAGAGAAAAGACACAGGAAAATATACTGTTTAACAATGTCAAAAGAAAAGTAGGTATGAGAAATGAGTGTGTCATAAACAAAACTAAAACCTACCTGCTTTTCCTTTAATTTTAATTTCATGTTTGGCCATGATGGATCTACTTCTTGGCATGAATCAATAGCCGCTATTAAAGCAGAATTTTTCATTTTTTCTGGCCAACAGGAATAATACTTTTGATTCCTTGAGCTTTTGGAAATCCAGTCCGAAGGAACGTAATCAATCTTGTCATCATCAACAAAGACGACAATGTGAAATTTCACCTCGGGATCAAATTTTGTTGCCTGGAAAACACAAAAAAAGGAAAACAAGTTAGTTTTACATAATCTCGTAAGCCAGCAGGTACAAATTGAAATGTTCATATGAAATACAAGCTAAGAACAAAGAGACAAAAAAATAATAATTAGATGATGACAAGCAAAATTAGGGAATGGGCTTCAAAAATACAAAATGTAAAGCAGCATGTTGACTAAACTATCACATGTTCTAGTGGTTAAAATACTAATATAAGAAAAATATAGAAGTGAACATAAAGACTGATTTTTCAGAGAAGTTCAACTGACCTCAATTGTTTGCTTTTCAGTTATAGATACAATTTTTTTAAAGGAAGAAGTGTTTCTTTTACTGAGCAGTGTGCAGCAGAGGAATGGATACAAATTTGCTTTTATATGGCATAACAGCACACTTGCTCTCAACTTCAGCCAATTGCCATACACCCAGCTCAGAAAATTCATTGTCCACAAGAAAAATATCAAATTCAGATGATGAACATGGGTACTTGAAAAATTCTGTCTTGTTCAGCATAATTCTACCAACAAGGTACACAGTGCCGGATAAACCCTTCATGATATTCAAAATTTTTGCAGTTTCATTTCCAATTTTCACAAAATTGTCGCCGTCAAAATCTACACTTAGGGATAATGTCTTGCTCTGCAACCGTTTGAATTGTGAGCCACGGATGCCAGACACAACTGGGCCATCATTATGAGGGCACAACAAGGTCATTTCTCTTTGAGCCTTATTAGTGTTCAGGTTATTTTCTTGGTACCTGTTGACTAGCTGTTGCAGTGGATGGTGGTATGCCCGAACACTTCTTCTTAATTTTCCAAGGTAGTTTTCGAATGGAAAAGCACTAAAGTTATCTACCATGCCATACTTTCTTACATCATTAACCACATGAAGGAGGGAGTGAATGTTGTAAACAACAAAATGCTTCCCAAAAAGTTTTGCACTGTCTCTCACAAACAATATGATGCATGCTTCAGCCCAATTCAGAATCTCCTTATCTTTAGACATTATAGGACAACAGACTACTCTCATTGATAATGAGAAGAGAAGAAAGTGGTGGTACAGGTCAACTGACTCAAAGGCATCTTTGAAGTAAACAATGCCTGTATACAGCATCAATTGCCGGAATTCAGTAGCCTTGAATTTCTTATAGTGCATGAGAGATCTGGGTCGACGTTGAAAATCTCTTGGGCATTTTTTGCCATACCGGTCCAGATCTGTATTAAGAATTGTTCTCTTCGCCACCTGAATTCTTGACTTTTTGGGAGCTTTCCCAAAATAAAATAAAAGTAGCCTTTTTTGAGTGCCGAGACAGCATTGGTGCATATAATCAACTACAAAACAGTCAACCATATTTATTGGTAGAGCTACCAAAGGACATTCACCAGTATGGTGATCCTTATTTTCTTGAAGACGGAATGACTCATCAGTACGAAGAGTGAAATTAGAAGACAGATATGTCCGTCGATTTCTAATCCAAACTCCTTTTATGTCACATTTATCACATCCAAATTTAGAACTGAATTCAACAATGCACTTAATAGCACTTTTTGCTGGTCGATCACACACAATTGGGCCATCTGGGTCATAAATATACTTTTCACGTTTCACATAAACTCCATTGACAAGTAGTTCATGTAGGTCTTTCACTAAGTCTCCAAGATAATCTTCTATATTGTGAACAGTGAACTTCTTTCTGCCATAAAACACACCTATCATAAATGGTGTATCATCTAAAGATTCGGGGATTATTCCCAATATTGGCCATGCAGACCCTGGCATGCTTTTTGCCATCTCCATCCCATCAAAAAAGAGCTTTATCGAGAAGACTTTCACATTACCCTTTAACCCCGCAGAGAGTCTGGTCTGAACATCTGCAAGCCCTAAATGGAAGTAAACACCGCTTGACCCTACAAGTTTAACGGCCTTCACATTTGGTCTCGGTGTTTTCAGTATTGTTCTTGGATCCTTTGTAACATCAACGACAAAAAACCTATGTAGTAAGTCTAGAATTTCTTTTAGGCAATTAAATGTAATACCATTCCTTAAGGCAAGATCTTGCAGCTCTTGATTCAGTGTTGTCACATTGATTTCCTTTGCTGGGAGTGTTTGGAAAACTTCTTTCTTTGAAGTTAATTTTTTGGTTTCCAACAGCAATTGCTCATTAAAAGAATCATCCATTAAAACTGAGGTTGTAGAGAGGTCAGGTATGACTTTGGGTGTCTGGTTGGGCCTGAGTGGAACACTTTTCATTAAAGTATCTCTTAGTAGTTTTAAAGCCTCTTGCAAAGAACCTATTGAATTGAAATTCAGAAGCTATACTAATAAGCCCTTGACAATCACAAAAAAGTACACTAAAACAAGAAAGAGACCTGCAGATTTTACGCTGACTGTAACATGATGCTCCCAGGAAAAGAAATCAGGTTCTTGATCATAAAATTGTGTTATGTCCTGGTGCGTAGGAGGCAGAAGGCAAATAGCGTTTTGCCTTCCTCTTTTATGCAGCCAATCATTGGGAACGCACACAAATCTACTATCCTTCAGGGTAACTACTTGGTATGGCACCACCT
>NW_026267316.1:221831-230611 GCF_000697945.3 Frankliniella occidentalis | reverse complement strand
GCCATCGTCAGGGGTGGATAGGGAACTCGCACCAGACCAAGAACTAAACCAAACCTTTCGAATTCCCAAGCAGTGCGTATAGTTTCCATAAGTTTGTCCTCCATTAATTTGGCTAGGGTTACGGTAATAATAGTACAACTTTCTGCGCTCGAGGCATGCATGGTTCACGAAATCCCGCTACCACAAAGCAAAGGCGCAACAAAATAGGCTTTTTTTGGTGCTCCGTGTTGGCAAAGAACTGTAGAATCAGGTAACACTTTTTGTTTCTAACATACATCAACCACTGATTTGTCCTTGGGCCGCAAACTTTCAAAATGCGTTTACTCGGAACGGGCCGGATTGGACATCGAACAGTGTTGGAGCGTCGCGGCGAGATCAGACAACGTTGAAACGTCGGGGCGAGATCGGACAACGTTGAATTGTCGCGGCGAGATCGGTCAACGTTGCTAGGACCCGTCGTATTGTTTAGAAGAATAGTAAAAATTTTGCAACAGTTTGCAGAGAAATATTTATTTTTGGCACAGTTCTCTACAAAACCTTACCTTACATTCTCTCCCACAACCACTGCAACATGTAAAAATAATTGATCATATCGGAGTAATCAGTGTTGAGTGTGGTATTCCAGCGAAGGTAAGGGATTATTGCTTGAAACCTCTCCTCAGGCATAAGAGGTGGTACAATATCAAGCTTAAGGTGTCTCACAAAGGCAGTAGTAACAAATAGGGCCATTTCTTCAAGTGTGACAAGTAAGTCACCACAGAACTTGTTTGTGTTGTCCGTCAATGATGTAAGACATTCTTCATCAAAAAACTCTTCGAGGAAACTCTGGATTGCATCCAGTTTGGGGGACCCTTTATCTGCAAAGATAAAATTACCTTTATTAAAAGCAGAAACATATATAATATGCAGTAATGTTGTCCCAGAAGCACCAATGCATTAGAAGCGCTTCAATGCGCACAGAAATACACATAAAAGGTGACACATTGGTGACGCATTAAATGCGCGCAATGCGCACTAAAGGCGCCTTAAATGCTGCGATGCGGTTCAAAAGCGTCACGAATGAGTCACCTCTTAGGTGCAGTATTTGTACGTGCATTGATGCTCGCGTGTGGCGCTATTGGGGTTATGGTTATATTCCATAATGAATAAAGAGCACAGAAGTGCTTATATATCAGTGCTAAATTGAACCTTTAAACTCACATAAGTGCAATGAAGCAGCTGCACCAGCAGCAGCGTTTGGCCGGGAGGCCATAGTAGAATTAGACAGACACAGAGCAATTACCAAGCAATTGACTTACAGACACGTGTACGATACGATACGCAGTTGGTGTCAGTCGAGCCTGGATCTGGTATGAGAAATCTTACATGCATTTCTTAGGAGCGGAGCGGATCCAGGCGGACCGGGCTCTAAAAAAATGGGGGAGGGGAGCGGCGGCTTCATTTCAAAAGAAGAATTTTTTTTTGCATATATGTCATATTTAGGTGTTACAGAGCGGCACTTCTATTCGAAGTGGACGTAAAAAAGTGTTTATGACAGAAAAGTAGAACACTGGGAAGTGTTCAACCAGAGTTGGCCATGAAGCTTTGGGCACTTCAAATTTACCGTTGAACACTTTTGCGTATTCAAATTTCCAATCAAACACCAAAGAGTGTGACCATAGAGTTGAACACAATCATGTGCATACCCGTTACACTTCTGTTTTCAGTGAAGTTAAAACGCTTAAATTGACGCATTTCGTTTCTGGGAATAATTTTTAGCACTGCGGTATAGTCCAGAGCAAATCCAAACAGCCGTATAATTGTGTGACAATTTTGAAACTGAAATCTAGATGCAGCGAGGAGGCGCGCACCCCTGCAGGGGTGGCACCTCAAGGTACAGCACTGCAAGTGAGGTTGCCTACCCTCGCGCGTACAGGAGCAATACCACCCCCACCCATCCCCTCGTCGACCACACTTGGCTACGTAATACGGTTGATAATTTATGTGTTAGGGTGCACTGGCAAAAAATCCGTGGTTAATGGTGATTAAATACGGTAACATAACGTATTTTTTTCTGGACAGTTGTCCTTTGTGACCACAGAACACCATGGATGGAGGTTCCATAAGTGTCTGTATAATCTCTCCTACACGCATAAAAATGTTTTGATTCTTTGCTAATTTTTAGCGAGCACAAGGGAAAAAAACTGAATCGACTCGGGCAATTTGTTTTTCAAGCAGTCCAGTAAAACCAGGTATGTAGCAAAATAGAGCAAACTGCATTAAAAGTGCATGTTATGTCCCGTCTAAAAAGCGCATTTTAGGGGCGTCTATACGCGCATTTCATGCGCATACACACATTTTTAGCGCGTTTTAGACGGGTCTTAAAATGCAGTTTTAATGCAGTTGCAGTTCTGCTTCTAGAAAAACATTACCTTCAATTAAACCCTACGCACAGAAACTATGGTCTGTTTCGACCACTCTAAACGGCACCGGTCTGAGACGGCGTAACCTTCCACCCGCTGTCGGCTGTTTTCCAAACCTTATACCGACGTCCAGAAAACACCGACTTTCTGACTACTGAATAGCGGTGGACGGACAGCAGTCGTTTGGACGTGCACAAAACTGGCTCACGGGAGCGGCGTGTTCAGTCATTGGCAAACGGCGTCGTATGAGGGGTCACAAACCAACTGTCATTTTCACGACCGCGAACGATATCAATTTATTCTGCTAAAAACGGCTGAAGTTTTTGCGGTTTCGGCTATCTGTCGGCTGTAATTTCATTAAACTGACACACCCACACGGTCCCCTTATGAAACGAAATTGTACCGAAACTTGTCCTGGGCAGTTCCAAAGTCTGTCCGATCGCCTTCGGACAGGCCCGGATGTATTCCAGGGCAGTCCGATACGAGTCCGAGTCCGACCGAGGACTGCCCGATTTAAGCCCGAGGTAGCTAGGGCAGCCCGAAAGGAGTCCGGTCGCAATTGGACTGCCCGGAGACAGTCCGAAATAAGTCCGGTAGAAACCGGACAGCCCGAAGGAAGTCCGAATGAGCCGACTATCATCTTCTGTCGACACGGCATGGTCTCGGGCTGGCCGACCACGATCTAAACTTTTATATTTCTTAAACAAAATATTGAATTGAAACTAAGCAGCTATATTAGTCAAAAATGAAATGCATATGTTAAACTTTTACACATTAAGTCTTGAGCAACGAGTATCTCCTCAGTACTAAAAGCGCCTCTCGAACTATATAGAACAGAGGTACATTTTATTTGCATGTCAGTACACCATATTGATGCAGGATCATATATTAACTTAATTCCGATATTTTAAATAATGAAACACAGGCGCATTTTAATTTGCAAAATTTCGTCCGCCATGCTCTGTACAGAGCGTATGTGTGATGCAAAAGCGTTAGCCGAAAACCGCATAACGATGCGCTGATTCATTCGTTCTGTATAGTGCTCGCCCTCGAAGTGACTGCTGCGCCTGGCTGAAGAGGCCTTCCTGAGGCATCTTCTCTCAGCCGTCAGCTTAGCTCAGTTGGAAAGAGCGTTGGTATAAGGAGCAGAAGACCGGCAGGTAGGGGATCGAATCCCGCTCGTCTTTTTTTTGTTTTTTTTGTGCTACTCTGCCGGACATATTTCGGGCAGTCCGGAGCACGGACTAGTCCGAAAGGCGCCCGGGCAGCGCGCTTCGGACTGCACCGGAATCTTGCTGATTTTACTCCTTTTCGGTACTAATTTCGGCAAGTCCGGGATGTGGTTTCGGACTGTACCGCGGGCGACATTCGGACTGCCCGATCTTCGGACTCCTTTCGGTATAAAACGGTTCTATAAGGGTCGTCTCGGATGTTAGGAACCGCCGCTAGAACCGTGTCTGAAAAACAACCCATCGGTTACCTGGTGTTGCCTCGACGTAGTTTAGCGGGTGTTATTCTGACGGTCTTTTTCACAAAGGCTATTGTACGTCGAAACGGATCTTTAAAACGACGCTGGCCGAAAAGGTGGCGTTTCGCCGTCGTTTCGAAAAGACCGTGCTCATAGGGTAGCGTTTTAGGGTTTGACATCGTGATCACGGCTAATGTCACAGCAAACTGACCCCAAAGTAAACAACTCGAGCCGAAAAACCCTCCCCCCCCCCACACAAAAAAGACAACTCTACACGTTCCTCAAAACGTGTGACATAATTTAAATTCCAAATTTCACAGCAACAACTATAACCTGCTTGTTGCCCACTTGTTCATTTAACGTAACACACTATGCCGGATTGGACATTCACGACGAAAAACAAAGCATTCTTAAATTACTTTTACGTTACATACCCATTTTGATACAGAGAATAAATCAATATCCAACAGGATCGGTGGGATGGTGATGCGAACGATGAACTGTACGACCGGCTTCAGTAAACGCAACTGAAAATGGCGACGATGCCGACTGCCTGCGAGCATGCGAGACTGGCGACTTGTTCTTGCTTTTCTTCTTCCGATGTTCTTAGCGATGAGATGAGACTACTCATTCGGCCAGGGACCAAAGCTAAAAAACAAAAGGACTGGCAGAGATCTCTGGGACTGGGCTATGTACACGTACACGTGTCCGGCCAAATGTGCCTTCTGCAAGAATTTTTTTTTAAATAATTTAAATTACATTTCGGTTGGCTTCGGTGCGGTTTCGGCTACGCGGTTTACTTCGGCTCTCTTCGTCGTGACGGAATCGTGGGGCATGGGCCTGGTGAGGGGGTAGGCGAGGCTGGCGCCTAGCTCTGGCCCTCGCGCACATTGTGCGGAGTCACCCTACAGGGTCCCCTCCTCACACCACTACCCCCTCCTCCGCCCCTACTCCACTCGATCCGGCTCGAGCTGGCTTGGCAAGCGCGCGAACAAGTCCTCCCCACTCCTGAGTCGTCTGCTCTACCTGCTATTGAGGGTACGGATTACACTATGAGGTCCACGAAAAAAGGTGCGCCCGAGCTGACACGAAGTGTCATTGAATTTCCACAAACATCATTACACATCTTCAACACGCAATCGTTAAGAATTCGGTCGAAGTGCAAATAAGCACTTACCCCTCCCCTCTCGCCCCCCCGCGCGGCAGAGGGAGCAGGACTTAGACGCTGCGCACCGTCCCGCTCCCACTCAGTCGAGTGTTGGTGAGGTTGTATGAGGAAGAAGTGCGTGCGGAATGAGTCACCGAATCCTAGAGAGAGATCTGTTCGACTCCGAAGAGGCCACGATGGAACCACTCGTGTTCAGTCAATCATCGCAGGAGTCATCGTGCTTCGACCTGCAGCTCCACCCCTCGGGGCTGCTTTATGATGAGGTAAGTGCAAGTGATTGATCTGCGCGCCAAATCTTTGTTGCATCATCCTGTGATTCCACGCCATGTTGTCCCCCGTTGCATCGCCCCCTTAGTTCTTTGCTACTTTGTGTTGATCGCGAGTGTTCTTTCATTCATTAAAACCGCGAGTGATTAAGCTTTGCGTAATGCCGGCTCACGCCAGTTGAGGTTAGGAGTCCTTTGTCTCCCCGCCGGCGTCGTGCTCGCTGCCGCCCGCCGGCGTCACTGTTTGGTCACGGCGTGTCCTGCCTGCGTCACGTAGCTGTAAATTCAGTGTTCAATCGAGTGTCTTGCCTGACGAGCTCAGCTCGGCGCGCTCGCTGTTGTCGCTTCGTGTGCCGCCCGCGGCCGCGGACTGGTGTAAGCTGGCCGGTTACTCGTTCGCGTCTCTCATTTTGTTCCGCACTTACTGATTCTGAGGTTAGGCTTCTGTCAATTTTACTGAGCCTTTGACCGTTACGATTTCTTTGTCACGACGCCAATGGCGTCCCCTCGGTGAGTGCGCGGGGATTCCTGGAAATTGAGTGGTGGTGGGGAGGGGGCGCTCTTGCTCCTTAGCGCTATCTCTCTCGCACTCACAACACAAAGTAACGATAGATTTTTCGTTCCAGCAGTCCTGCGAGCCGCCCGCTGTTGAGGCCGCCGCTGTTGAGGCCGCCGCTGTTGAGGCCGCCGTGGGTCAAGCTGGTTTCTCAGATGAGACAATCAGTGATGTCATGACAGGTGTGATTACTTAAGATCCACTCTACAATGCTCATCATATGAATGCACCTGGTGCCTGTCTTCTTCCAAGTGATCGTCGCCATACACATTTCAAGAGAAATTTCGAACACCAAAGCGCTATTCAAATCGACCTTTGTTTGAATCCCACTGATACATCCCGTTGCATGCATTACGTGTCTCTGAAGGAGACAATCGAAATACTGCTTCAGGACCCAACTGTGCAGAGAGAAGTTGATGAGTCATTTTTAGTTCCACTCTTGATGGTTTTTTCTTCAGGAATTACAAAGATGGAAGTGTATATACTAACAGCAACTGTCCTCTCAAATGTATTGATCTCATCTTATTAATGGATGGATTAAACTGTACTGTACCTCTAGGCCCTGCATAGAAAAAACACAAAATGCATGATATGTATATGGTTCTAGGTAATTTAAAGCCTTTTATGGGAGCTTACTTGAAAGCAATTCGTCTTATTGCACTCATCAATGATCTATCCCTGAAAGGAAGTGAAAGAATGTACACGAAATGCTTTGATAGGATTACTAGAGATCTGAAAGATTTGGAAGAAAATGGAGTATCTTACAAAGGTGAAATCGTGCCAGTTCGACTTAAATTCATTACTGGAGACACCTTAGGACAACATACTCTTGGGGGTCTTGTAAAATCTTTTAGTGCGTGCCATTTCTGCAGATACTGTGATATTCACAAACTTATTTCTGAAGGAGACAAGTCAAAGGACAGAACATTTTTCCGACAAGGAGGACGCCCTCTTCTAAAAGGTAAAACCTCCGGGCCAAAATCAGAGAAAATGTTAATAACTTTAAGGGTGTGAAACGTCATTGTCCCTTTCAAAAACTTAAATACTTTTACTGCTTTCAACCCAGAATGAGTCCATGTATAATTCATGACCTGTTTATTGATGGAGTCGTAGATAATGATGTGCAGCACATGTTGAAAAATTTTATCGTTAAGAACTGGTTTACTGAGCACTGGTGTCCGCTGAACACGGGCATTGCGGGTGCGGGCCAACCGGGCGAACAAAAGGTGTACTCGAATCGCTATCAGAGCGAATATGACGATGATGTGATGTGATATTGTGTGTGATTGTTTCGTGATTGTGTGTGATTGTTTCGTGATTGTGAGTGATGGTTTCGTATTGTGAGTGATTGTTTCGGATTGTTTGTGATTGTTTACGATTGTGTGTGATTGTGTCTGATTGTTTCATGATTGTTTCTGATTGTTTTTCCCGATGTACACATATTGTGTCCAGTTCCACACCCCTCGAATCTAACAAACTTTGCCTTTTTCTTCTTATCTTCCTGCCTGCACCATTCTTTGTTTATAAAATTACATAAAGGACAAAAGAATCGACTACAAGTCCACTTAGGCTTTCGGAAACAGGGCGCCTGGTAGAAAACCGCACCCTAGTCAGAGCGGTCCTCCTCCTCCCTATCCCTGAGACAGATCCACGCATTTCAGGCAAAACCATCTTGGTCCCGAGACAGAACGCACCTTTCAGTGAGTGACGGTGCATTGAGGACCTAAGAAAAGAAGGACCGGGGCTAACCAGAACGCGCCGAAACAGCCGCAGAAATAAAAGGAGCCGAAAGTAACTAAGTCGGTCTTTACTAATCGAGTTTAGAGAAAATGGAAGATTCCCGACAACAGTTTGACGAAGCCGACCAGAAGGAGGAACGCCGACCCAGAGGTAGGCCAAGGGACAGCGGCAGGCATCGTCGTCGAGGCCGTGGACGCCGTCGAGTTGGTTGGCCAGTTGGCCGTCTCAACGCAAGAGACGAGACGACCCGCAGAGTGAACATCGGAGAGAGCGGCTCGGACAACGATGTGTCAACGAATGCAGGACCCTCAGACGCTAAAACTGAAAGAGAGTCAGCCAAAAGTGAAGTAGAGGAGAGAAGGGAAGGTGAAAGGAGGAACGAAGACGAAAGAGAGAGGGGAAAATGAGAGCGAACCGGGAGCACACGTACGAGATTTGCCCCGAAATGGGAGACGAGTGGTCCACATTCACAAAGAACGCGCCAACCCGTACAGATACAGACACGACGACGTTCAACAGCAAGTAAAAGTCCCACCATACAACGGCAAAACTTGCTACTCACTCTCAGATGCTATTCCAAATCATTGCGGAGGACAACGGCTGGACATCCCAGCAAAAGACGACGCAACGAATACGCAGCCTCTCAGGCTTGGCCACCTCGGTACTGGAAATCCTACAAAAACTAAACAAGGTAGATGTACGCCAGACCACGACTCGCGTAACAAGCTTCGCGATATCTCACGAAACACTGTTACGCTGCGACGCGCCTGGCATACATCTACCTTGGCCTGCGGCGCTGACACCCGAGTCGGGAAGTTGGAAAATGTACACAAAGATATAGGCCTCCGGCCCGTCAACGCCTGTCACTTCGACTAATCATGCAGGGTTGTACATTTTTTCGCTTATTTTCGTCGAAAACACCCTCTAGCGCCTCAACGGTTTAAGCTAGAGCAAAACGGACAAAATTTTCGCCCATTGGGCTCTACTTTGATGAGTTACCCCTTAGGCAACCATAAATATTTTTAAAAAACGTCATTTTTGGGAACTGTTGTTTTCGATTTTTTAAAAATCCAATTATTGAGCTAGAATGCTCATCTTCGAACTCGATCTGTCTTTTTATGATACAAAACGACCCTGAAAATCCCAGGTCGCTCGCTCAATTCGTTTTCGAGTTTTCGTG
>NW_026267316.1:218833-221641 GCF_000697945.3 Frankliniella occidentalis | reverse complement strand
GGAATGGAAAGAAATTTTTTCTTCAATTTTTTTCGGTACGTTTCAGTCCTCAGTTTTTTTACAAGAACCCTAGCTTTACCAAATAATTCACCCACATTTTCAATTTTGTTTATAGAGTCATCAACAATGGCTAATTGGAGAGTGTGTGCAGCACACTTGACACTGTCTAGGGTGACACCTCCCTGATCAACAGCAAGATCAAAATCATCCTGATCTTCATCAATGGCGTTCTGCAACTCTTCTTGGGCAATCCGCAATAAATCAGCTGCTCTTAGCATATTTTGCCCATTGTCGCTGGTAAAAGATGCAAGGTTGGTGACATCAATGTCATACATATCCAATATCGACATTATGGATGCAGTTAAATTTTCAGCAGTTTGGGTGACGTAGAGCTCCCTTACAGCAAGGGTTCGTAATTGAATCTCCCCGTTTTTTGCAAACTGGATGTTGACTCCAAAGAAGGGGTTCCCATCTTTCTTGCTTGAGTCAACTTTCAGTGAAAGTAATTTTCCATTAACTTCTTGCTTAATGTATGTGCGTAGTCTGGCTGCCTCATCTTGCACCATTGTCCTAATGCTGAAATCGTTGACTGCAAATCTGTAAATAAATAAATAAACTAATCACACCATTGCACTTACAGCCAAGAAGCAGAAACTAGCTCTGGAGTATTTTCATCATTTTCGACATGAGGAAAGGGTCACTCTGAACTATGACATCCCCTTCAGGTTACTATCAGTATGTGTGTCACAGTTATTTTGAAAATAGAGCAAGAATATGTTCTAAATAGTAAGGCTATTGAAAATTGAAAATATCTCCAAAATTTTAAAATTTTAATTAGTTGCATTTTTTATGCATTAGTATTGTTAAAATTTCAAACCATTCTTGTGTACCTATACAACTTTGGGTCATTTTAAGCCTATAGTGGCTGTCTTAAATCATAAACTTCATCGTGTGAATTAACGGAAAGTTCTGATAAAAACACTCATACTTAAGAAAGTTGCAGAAACCTTTCAATATTTCTGAGTGTTTTTCATGCTGAAATCTAAGTTATATCTATACTAATTATGCCTTAAAGTTTGGTTTTGATATCTACAGCAGATTTGAAGATAGCATTTTCAGTTTACAGTAGCCTTCACCCATATAAGTGTATAGAAAGGTTAAATTAATGTAACCTACCTCTCTCTTGCAGGGAATGAGCTGAGGTATGGTTGAATGATGTCCTGAAATGCAGCATCATTCATCATTTCAAATGGGCGCCCATGGACAGCCACCATTCTGACACAAGCCAACTTCAGGCGTCGAGGGCACATGACCACCTTAATCTCAGAGGTTTTTGACACCTTCCTCTTTGCTCTGCCTGCTTTCCACTCTTGTATCTGCTTCTCTAAGGTAGATTTTCTGTCCTTGTGGTTCCTTACAACATGCTTGACTAAGTTTCCACAATGGTCACCCTGCAAACAGAAATAAATGGTAATTATTTTAAATCTTTATATACTCACATTTTTATTTTGATCTTAATTACAAATGGGCAATTCCCCACTTTACTTCCACCTAACACTTCTAATGAATGTTTTGATGTTATTGAACATTCAGTAAAATTTTAATATAAAGCCCCACTTTTTCACATGTGCAACCCTTTTCCAGCCAAACCTATCATAATAATGGTGGGTGTGAAAAAATTTGATACACCTCATCCCACCATACACCTCAAATATGATAGCTTTAGTTATTTTGAAAGTGCTGTACAAAACCAAAATGCTTCACTTCAGAAATGAAGGGCAGCACTGGGAAAAAAAAAAAATAGCTTTCTTTTTATTTTGCAAGGGTACGCGTACGCTAGTATAAAATTACGACGGAATCGCATCCCTATGCTTTTGACGTGACATGGCTAAGGGAATGGGTTTCATCGAAACGAGCACATAGTAACGCAAACATTTAGACAAAGCCTGGAAAATATCCGGATCTCCCTACTCGATTCCTTTGGTAAAAGACCAATCCGAGCGTGCACCGCGTGCACTCAGATAGTCAAAAGATTTAGTGGCTGCTACCCACACAGATATTTACATGTGCAGGTGCACACGTGCTACTATGGTGCACTGGTGCACGTGGATTTCTACTTTAAGGAAACAAATGTTCGCGAGGAGACTGTGGCCGTGGCGTAGGCGCCATGTCACCACGTGCTTTTCCCATGCCTCGCCCTAGTCCTAGCTAGACAGCTAGAAAAATGTACTCACCGGAACAGTAGCCTTCTGACAGTCGGCGATGACGCAGCGGCTCTCGTCCCGAATATCATCATAATTGAAATACTTGTGGACAGGATGGGCCTTGTTCTTCTTGGGCTTCTCAGGTGTAGAAGTGACGGGTGGCATGCTGACGAGGACGATGAAAATGTGGAGAGGTGGGTGAACACTCAGAAAGACGGCAAGCGAATGGAAAACCGTCCAATGAAGAGCCGAAGTTGACAAGTAGCCGCCAAACGTATTGTTGCCCTACAGAGGCGCTGCTAGTCCATCGTAGACCTCACCACCTTTCCCCTTTCCCCTCACCTGCCCGTTCCCCGCCGACGATTGTCGCCACAGCGCACAGCACCGGGGCGCCAAAAGCAGCAGCGAGCGCAGTTCTGCACCCAAATTATTCAAACTATGCCGGCCCTGGCCGAACAACTCCATGTTTCATCTCACTCCTATGCTATATCTAAAATTAAAGTAACTACCAAACGAAAATCGACGGCAAAGGACAGAAAGTCGTATGGAATTCCCCATTCAAATGGTGGGAGTGGGAACAAAGTTGTCTCCCCCCCCCCTCTTC
>NW_026267316.1:215344-216341 GCF_000697945.3 Frankliniella occidentalis | reverse complement strand
ACAGACAGAAAAAGTTTTTTCCGACCAGACGGAGTAATAGGCTTCGCTAATCGCTCAGCCAACAAAGAAATCTCGTATGAAAATCTGGACGCGGCACTAAGGAGAATGTTCACTCAGCACGGAAAAAAAGATTCTCTGAGTCAGCTAATATATTGACTGGTATCTGGACAGACGAGCACATAAACTTCTGTAACCACTATACACTATACATACACTGTAGTAAAAAGAATTGTGACCGCGCTGTATCGTCTATCACCATATCGTTCGTTTTACGACTTGTTTACAATCCGGCGTCCTCCCTGTGTTTAGATTATTAGAAGCGGGGGCTCCAGCGGAGGGAGCGGGTGGGGAGGGGGGTTGGCGCGGCCCGCTCACTCGGCTCGGGCGTGCGGCGACGGAAATCGAGCCTCACTTCACTGCCTCAGCCTCAATATCTCCCCTAGCACAATATTTAAGATAGCTGGGCCTGCTCTCGCTTTTCTGTCCTTACCGTGAGTTAAAGCAATGACACCTTACTTAAATATTCTTATGTTTACTTATGTTAAGTCTCAGTTAAGTAAGGTTTGTAAGGTATCATCTGCAAAAAAGGGGGCTCACGAGCTCACATTCGCCTCACCAGCTACCCTGGAAATTGCAATTACGGAATTAAACTTCAGTTAGGACCTACAGTCAGCCATAGACAGTCATACAAAAAGAGTAAGGAGAGTGAAGACTGAAAACCACCCACCTCGAGAGGAAGAGAAGGGTAATTGGCTGAGCGATCAGCGAAGCCTATTACTCCAGTGATCAAAAAGTTTCGCGTCTGTCTGTCTGTGTGTCTGTATGTCATCACGATAACTCGAGAAGGAATTGAGCTAGCGACCTGGGATTTTAATGGTCCTTTTGTGTCATAAAGAGACAGGCCAAGATCGAAAAAGAGCATTCTAGCTCAGAAATTGGATTTATAAAAAATCAAAAACCGCAGATCCCAAAATGACTCTTTTAAAAAATAATTTTA
>NW_026267316.1:212731-215065 GCF_000697945.3 Frankliniella occidentalis | reverse complement strand
AAAACAACGGATCCCAAAAACAAGGTTTTTTAAAAATATTTTTTTATGGTTTCCTAAGGGGTTACCCATCAAAGTAAATTCCTCCGACCGAAAATTTTGTCCATTTTGCTCTAGCTCAAACCGTTGAGGCGCTAGAGGGGGTTTTTGACGAAAGTAAGCGAAAAAATGTACAACCCTGCAACTAAGCAAGTCGAAGTGACGGGCGTTGACGGACCGGAGGCCCGTATCTTTGTGTACACTTTTGCACTACCCGACTCGGGTGTTAGCGCCGCAGGCCTAGGTAGATGTATGCCAGGCGCGTCGCAGCGCAACAGTGTTTCGTGAGATATCCCGAAGCCTGTTACGCGAGACGTGGTCTGGCGTACATCTACCTAGTTGGCGGAGCGATTAGCGAAGCCCATTACTCCACTGACCGGAAAAGTTTCATTCTGTTTGTCTGTCTGTTTGTTTGTCTGTCTGTCCGCACGATAACTCGATAATGAATTGAGAGAGCGATCTGGGAATTTCAGGGTTGTTTTGTATCATAAAAAGACAGATCGAGTTCGAAGATGAGCATTCTTGCTCAAAAATTGACTTTATAAAAAAATCAAAAACCAAAGGCTGCAAAATATTTATTTTGTTCAAATATTTTTTTATGGGCTCCTTAGAGGTAACTCGTGAAAGTAGAACCCTTCGGGCGAAAATCTCGTCCGTTTTGCTCTATCTTGTACCGTTTTGGCGCTATGGGGCATTTCTTGGCGAAAACGACGTGAAAATGACAAAATGGTCTATTAAATCGTAAAACAGGCTTCATGTCACGGAATTGTAAAGGGAGTAAAACTTAAACTGCACATTAAGGGTCGAACCACACCCTCTTTTGGGCCGAAGGGTCCCTGCATTATCTAGTATCACTAAAACGTTGATTTTTACATAACAATCTGTCAAAATTCGAACTGTTAATGAAAACCGTTATCAAACAGCACAAGTTTCATGTCCCTAATTTTGGAGTAATAAGACCCCGACAAATGGCTCGAGTATGTCAAATTTTTGGCCCGGAAGGCCCTGTTACCCTATACCCTCCCATTTGCTCGTCTCGGGTGTGAGCGCCGCAGGCCTAGCTATATGTGCGCCAGGCGCGTCGAAGCGTACCAGTGTTTCGTGAGATATCGCGAAGCCTGTTACTCGAGACGTGGTCTGGCGTATATCTACCAAAAATGTAATAAAAATTAATAAAATGTTAGGCTGAGCGATAAGCGAAGCCTATTACTCCGTCTGGTCGGAAAAAAACTTTTTTCTGTCGTCTGTCTGTGCGTCTGTCCGCACGACAACTCGAGATCGAATTGACCATTCCGGTAAAGCGAAAAAAAGAAGAACAGGCGAAAAAAGCAAAGGCGAGTATGAGAAGTATACGGTAGTGCGTCGGTTCCACGGTCGTATCAAACGGTTGAACGTGACTTGTCTGATGTCTAAATTCGTCTGAGAGTTAATGACAATAGTTCTCACTCTCAGGCGACGCAGAATATCTAGTTTACAATGGATTGTGTTCAAGCATCCCCAAGGCGCACCGTACATTTCTCATACAACGCTTCTTCTTTCTTTTCGGTTTACCGGAATGGTCTATTGAGATAGCGACCTGGGATTTTCAGGGTCGTTTTGTTCTAAAAAGACAGATCGAGTTCGGAGATGAGCATTCTAGCTCAAAATTTACATTTTTGAAAAATCAAAAACAATTGGTCCAATAAATGACATTTTTTAAAAATATTTTTTTTATGGTTTCCTAGTAGGTAACTCGTCAATGGAGAGTCCTACTGCCGAGAATTCTGTCCGTTTTGCTCTAGCTCAAACCGTTGAGGCGCTAGAGAGTACTTTTGACGAAAATAAGCGGAAAAATGTACAACCCTGCATGCTTAGTCGAAGTGACGGGCCGGGGGCCCGTATCCTTGTGTACATTTTTACTTTACCCGACTCGGGTGTCAGCGCCGCAGGCCAATGTAGATGGATGCCAGGCGCGTCGCAGCTTAACAGCGTTTCGTGAGATATCGCGAAGCCTGTTACGCGAAATGTGGTCTGGCGTACATCTACCTTGTCTTGGCTGAGCGATTAGCGAAGCCCATTACTCTGATATCGCGGAGCCTGTAGGCAAGACGTGGTCTGGCGTACATATAGCTAGTAAAAAGGTATACACAGTTTTAACAAGCAGGCCCGCCCTTCCGCCAAACGGAGTTGCCAGCTCCACTTCGCTGCGCCGGCAACTCCGTTCGGCAGGGGCCGGGCGTGCTTGGCCTGCCGGCGGCGATGGTCAGGCCTTCGGCCCGACCATTTCAGTCTCGCGATTTACTAAAGTGCATCATCAAA
>NW_026267316.1:211699-212681 GCF_000697945.3 Frankliniella occidentalis | reverse complement strand
GGTTCGTCTGGGTTGAGGTCAGTGTCAGCATGGTCGAACTTACTCAGTAGCTCCCGGGCCAAGCCATAAGCCTTTACGATTGGACGCCTCCTTGTACGTCTTTATGTGCAACGTGGCCATTTTCGCCGTATTTTCTTCGAAAAAAGCACTCTAGCGCCCAAACGGTGCAAGATAGAGTCAAACGGTCAAAATTTTCGCCCAAATGCTCTACTTTCACGAGTTACCCCTTGGGAGACCATAAAAAAATTTTTTTTTTTCTACTTTTTGGACCAACCCCTATTTCTTTGTTACCCCCTTTCACCCCCTTAGGGGTGGTTGCCAGGATTTGCACCAAGCGTTTCGCTGTCCAGAAGTGACCCCTTAGATACCCTGAAATTTGTAGACCTCTAGCTCATCTCCTTCCTCTTACACGGACGACGGACAGACAGACAGACACGAGAGCGGTTGCATAAGCCCGCTTTAATGCTTTTATAAAAGCAGAAGGGCGGGCTAAAAATGTTAATGAAATTTTATAAATGTTCAGTATATTTGGTAAAACTTCGTACAGAGGTCTGTATACACTTTTACAAAAGCTTATACAACATTGTACTCTATTTTATAAAAACGTATACAGACCTCTGCAAACAGTTTTACCAAATATAATAAACGTTTTTAGCCCGCCCTTCTGCTTTTAAAAAAGCATTAAAGCGGGCTTATGCAACCGCTCTCGTGTCTGTCTGTCCGTCAGTCCGTCTGTCGTCCGTGTAAGAGGCAGGAGATGAGCTAGAGGTCTACAAATTTCAGGGTATCTTAGTGGTCACTCCTGGACAACGAAACGCCTGGTGCAAGTCCTGGCAACCACCAGAACAGGCGAAAAAAGCAAAGGCGAGTATGAGAAGTATACGGTAGTGCGTCGGTTCCACGGTCGTATCAAACGGTTAAACGTGACTTGTCTGATGTCTAAATTCGTCTGAGAGTTAATGACAATAGTTCTCACTCTCAG
>NW_026267316.1:204158-211064 GCF_000697945.3 Frankliniella occidentalis | reverse complement strand
TATACAAACCATTTTTAACTGGGAGGTGCCACGATTTATGTCGCGAAATCGGCGATTTCAGACCACTGTGGACTGTGCACCGGAAGATCGCCGAGCCGCAATGCGCGGAAGGGCACATGGAAACGGACTTACTAGCGAAGATTTCGTACGCCTCCACAACCTGATAGACAAATGGCTCCTTCGGGACGAGATGAACGTCACCGTGGTAGACGGACTCCTTTCTCCGACCGAGCTGCTAATGCCGATAATGCTGCCAAGGTCTGTACCGCGCGCCAGCCTCGGGGCGCTCGGGGCGCTCGGGGCGCCCAAGCCAAGCATTGTTGAGCCTCGCCCGGCTGCTGCTCGCCCATGACTAACACTGGCGAACGGGTCGCGTCTAGAAAGTGGAAGGAGGGAAGTGAGAGGTGACCGGGCGTCGAGCGACGAGTTGGTGACGACTGACGAGGCAGGCCTGCAGGCCAGCACGGCACGGCACAGCACGCCACCTCTGCCAGTCAGTCACAGCCACAGCGGAGGAAGAGAGAGAGAGAGAGACATCGCCGCTCTCTCTCTTAGACTCGCGTCTCCCCCCTCCCACTTCTCATCTTCCCCCTGTCACCTCCACACCGGACTTACTTCCCCTCCTCGGATTTTTTATCTAAATAGCGATATCGTGTGCATCGCGCGTCGTGTGCGTGTGTGCGAGTGAGAAGGGGGGGGGGGGGCGTGTGAAAAGAACTAGGAAAGGGCCTATGGCGCTGTAGTGTTGGATGTGTTGTGGGTGTCGGAAGAGAAGGCTCCCCTTTCAGTTTTGTAGTAGAAAATTTGTACAATGCTGCTCAAATGTGATAGGGCATAGGTTGATTGACTAACTCTCACTCACAGGCTGAAAGCTTCAGGTCATGTTTGACGAATACTTTCTTAGAATTCCAATAGAAAATAGAAAAATATACATTTGAAACATAACACAATCAGAACTAAAAAACAATAGAATTCTGCCAACAAGAAATTAGTCACCGTCGGCGCCGGCCTAACAGACCTATGACTTAATAATTTTATAACGTATCATAATCAAAACTCAAACACGAAGCCAATAGGAAATGAGTCACTACCAGACTAAGAGGCCTATTTTTGCTTAGGGCCTCTGCCGTTGGTGCTAAGTGATGCACGCGAGAACATGTTCTGCATTCTTCTGCGGATTTTTTCTTTGAAATTACAACGAAGGAAGACCAGATTGTCTACTACACCCCGCGTCGCTGAAGGTTCTCTCACTTTCCGCGCTCGAGGCGGGGATCACGACTCGGATCACGAGGTAGCGACGAGCTAATCGTGCAAGACGGGGGAATCTATCAGCCTATAGAAAATATAACGGAACGTTAGAGAGTCGTAATCGTAAGGGGAAAACATTTATAAGCTTGACCCGTACCCGCCGTTGCCACCACGCCAAATGTTTTGGATTTTCCCTGTCGTACACTGCTAGCGGCTCCTCCAAGTACGCCTTCACCTCGTCATCTACTGTCAGCAGTGGGGACTCTTCCTCCCGGAAGGCCGCGTAAGGGTCATACTTGGCTTTCTTGGCGGGGGGTGCGGGGGCAGCATCGGTGGGTTCGTCTGGGTTGAGGTCAGTGTCAGCATGGTCGAACTTACTCAGTAGCTTCCGGGCCAAGCCATAAGCCTAATGCAACCAACCGGCACATTACAATTGCGAACGTTACAGACCCCCCCCCCCCCTCCCCCCTCCACTCCCCTGAAACAAACCTCTTCCTTCTCCTCTTCCTAGAGTCTAGAGCATGTTGCGGAAGCCCCTGAAGGACGGATCAAAAAAGGTTGCCAGCTTGTTTGTCTCCGTTAAAGAGATAACATTCGGCAGTTCCTTGTGCATCCGCTTTCGCATCTCTGCAATTACTTCCGCGTCACCTTCAAGGGGGGAGTAGGCCGCCCGCAACCTGAAGTAGCTTACTACAGGGAGGTGGGCCGTCACACCAAATTTCGCCTGGACAGCTTCGCTTGCCATTTTGAGTGGTTTGAAGAGCTCAATTAAGTCATCAAGGAGATCTTTATCGATGTCCTCTCATTTGGTGATCCGGCGTGATCCGGTCCTCCTCCTTCAGTCCACTATTCTTTCGCTCAAGGAACGTTTGCAACTGTAGTAAGAAAAGGTAAAAATTTACAGTCGGTACCGGTACGGTGCGTTTTAAAAAATATCAACGAAAATTGTTGGCATCCCTCTCCTCCCTCCCTCCTCTCCTACGCGACAGAAAACACGAACACCCGTAGCAAAACCATTCTCCAGCTCCACATTAAATTCACTCACCTCGCCGTACACCTTACTAATGTAGTCTAGCATCCTATAGAAACTATTCCATCTCACTTCCATGAACTGTTTGAGAGTGGTTGTCAGCTCACTATTGTGTCCTGTTGACTTCATGTAAGTGACCAGGGAACTGAAAGCCTCTTTAAATTTCAACACTCTCAAGGGGGCAGACCTGTAAAAATCATCAAAAAATTCAATTTTTTTTTAATGCCTCAAAAAATTTGTTGATCATACCTCTTTCTAATGCCGCAAAGCGGATGTTGAAATTCGAAAAATTGCGCTCAGGAGAGCCCAAAACGTGCTGCGAGTGGCCGGGTGGCTGGACCGCTAGGGCTCGCCTGGCCGGTCAGGACAGGATACACGACGAGAAAGGAGTCACCTAGAGCCTCGGAATCTTTTAGGACCAGTTCAGTAAGTTGCCCTGGCTTTTGGTTCGTCGCTATTCAAAGGTACTGAAAACTTTAAACTCGTTTTTCTCGGAATGACTTTTTCCAAACGGTGTGCAACCTCCAGCCCGGAGTTTTGGAGCTATCAACTTAATATTTGGCCCGAATGCTGTCCATTTATGTGCCCAGGATCTGACAGGGCGATTTTTTATAACTCAATTGCAAGGTACCCATACCAGGAAAAATGTACCCAAATTTTAACCCATTTTTTTGTACTCATTTTTTGGGAATTTTTGTCAAGTATTTCGGAGTGGAATTTCAAAAAACCCTCCTGTCAGATCGTAGATACATCTTGTAAGAGAATCTAGCAATTTTGTTCACTGTGGCAAACCCAACGGTTCAGAAACAATCATGCACGCCGCAAAGACCTACATCGGCTCAAGTTCAAGGCCATGCTTGCCATGTTTGTGGAGGGGTCGGCACCGCTCAGTGGCCAAATTGTGGGGCCATCTTTACTTTGTATCTACGCGCAGTACTAAACCTCTGAGTCGCCCCGTTTTTTTAAACTAAATTTTTCCCCAAACCCTTGCATATCACAGGTCTGCCCCCTTAAAATTACAATATTTTTGATATCAGACAAGTTTCCTCGCAGCTCCTGCATGAATGCACTGTCATCAGGCTTAACCTCACACATCTGGAGAACGAGCGGATACGCCGACCCTGACGTACGACGGCCGATCCGGCTAACCGCCTGCTCTAGATCAATGCGAAACATTTTTAATGTTGTGAGGTTGCCTACATGAATGCCCTGCAGAATTCCCACAGCCGTGGTCAGCTCTGCTGCTGTAAAGACCTCTCTGATCTATAACAAAACATTCCAATTAAATTACAGAATAAAGGTCCGGATGGAGAGGAACGCGGCCGAGCGAGTGAGGGAAACGTTAGGGTGACATTACAAATACTCGGCGTTACCTTAACAAAATTGTCACACACGAACGCAACACAGGAAATGTGCGTAAAGGTTTTGGGGAATACTAATTTTGCATCTTCGATTATTTATTTTCCCGCCTTCCTATCTCGTAGCTTTCTGAGATCAGCCACAATCCCCTCAACCTTTACCGCAATGTCGACAGCACTTTGTGGGAGGCTTTGAAAGTCCTTTGGAGCGACGGTCGTAGCGTGGTTGTAGACAATATTGTAGGCGTGTGGCGAACAATAGTCCCACCACCACTAGGGATGAAAAAATACCGGTATTTTATTCTTTTGGTATTTTTGATTTTAAAATACCGGAATAATACCGTATTTTTCGGTATTTTTGGTATTTTTGTTTTTTTATTTGATGCAAAATTTAGTTGAAATTGCCAAAATTTAAGTGGATTATCGGTTATTTATTGTTTACCAATTACGTTGTGTAAAAAACATGAAGGACGTGTGGTTTAATAAAGAAAATGATTGCAATGCATTAAAACTTTCATTTGACTCCAAATCAATAATACATAAGTATAGTTACAGGAGGCAATAGAGATACATCTTTGGACGCAATAGACTTCAATCAGCCCTATTTCTGAGAAAAAAAAAGAACTTTACATGTGTATAGGCAGCTTTAAACACTTAAATTAATAGTCATATTAGTCATATTAACTTAAATTGTTGCTAACATTTAAACTTGGTTAGGCCTATACATGTTTTACTTTGTTATCTAGTCTAGTCAGTATCAGTGTCAGAATCTGACATGTCATCAGAACTATCTTGTCTGGAAGCAGGAGCAGGAGGAGTCTCCACATTATCTGTGAGCAGGACTTCATCGTCATCAAACGTAACTTTGAGAGGAGTAGGATTAACTGTCCTATAGTACTCAATCTCAGGGATGGAAACGGCAATAAAATTATATTATTGCTTTTTTGGCTCCTGTTCAAAAACTACGGGCCTTGATTAACTTTTGACACCGTGCCGCAATATATTAGAAAAGGCTCTATTCCAGCCAAACGGAGTTGCCCACAATTTTTGCTTTTCTGGGGAGATGTGGCCACTTTTTCGCAAGAAATTATATTAGGGTGCCGGTAATTTAATTTCTTAGGTAAAAGTTGCCACAACTCCTAGGTTAAGCACATATTGCGAACAACCCTGATGGGATCAGATGAATCCTTTTCTACTCTACCAATGCACGGTGTCGAAAGTTAATTAAGTCGCATAGCTTTTTTGAACAGGAGCCAAAAAGGCGATAATATAATTTCATTACCGTTTCCATTCCTGCTCAATCTCTCTATTTTTCCCCTTTGCCTTTGGGTTCATATCTTTTACCTTTTTTTGGAGGTGTTTCCTCACTGTTACAAGTTTTGTAACTCTACTGTTCTGCAACCTATTTCTAACTTCACTATGGGAGGTTTTCAAAGTAAGCGACATATTTGTGTCTTTTGGCCGTAGAATCGTTATTTTTCGGTCGTGTTCGATGCCGTTTGGCTTATTTGATTCGGTGGAAGGTGGCGAATTAAATTTCAGTACCAAAAAGGCAATGTCAGTGGTGAAAGTAATCGAAATTCCTCAGGAAGTAGTCAAAATGTAACTTCCGTACTGTCCTCCGCGCTAAAACCTTAACTTTGGACAGCTATATCTTCAAAAGTCTTTGTCGGAGAGAAAATCCGGAAGCTCCTACGCGCTCCTCCATGTTTTTTGTACAACATATTCGAATCGCTAACTACTGTCGCAAATACACTGGTCAGGGCAGCAGCCCAAAAAATGTCCTCCAGAGTGACGGAAGGGAAGGACCCATTCAAATGTTTTCGCTCTGAGCAGTCCCTGTGGCTACAGACATTGGTAGCAGTGGTGTCCCAGTCTCCGGTAAGATCACAGCTGTCGATTTCAAGTATGGGCGGCTTCGAGATGTAAACTGTAAGTGAACTAGAGGCGTTTGAATGTTGAATTCTGGTTTTTTAAAAGCATACCTGTAACATTCCGTACGGCTCGTAGCTCCGCCAATTTTTGTCACACAGAAATCATTCCTTTTGTCTGAGCATACATTTTATGTCTCGTAAAATATCTGATTTTGTCCGGTACTCATATCACCAAGGATCTGCTTGAAACTGCCTATTTTATGAAAATGTAACTTCCGTACTTATGGAACTTTCGCACAGCTGTGTAACTTCCGTACAACCGATTTTACACGGAGGTTACCTACATTTTCGAGAATTCTGCAGTGGGAGCTCTGGCATCTTCAGGATGTGGTCGGGGGACAGGGGACAGGCCCAAACAGACCCCACCCGAAAAAAAAATCTCAAAAATAATTTTTTGTTGAGATTTTAGGAGGCCAAATATGTCGTTTATTTTGAAAACCTCCCCTTTGTATGTGTCCATAATCAGACCATACTCTTTGACAGCTACATGATATCTGTGGCATTCCATAGAAGTGACGTAAGTCTGACTTACGTCACTATTTGAGTTAAACATTGTACATCATTCTACAAATCACACCGGACATGTACATGTTTTCAGATTGAAAATCGGGACCATAGAAACTCCACAACTTAGTAGAACATTCTGACGTAAGTCAATAAAAGGCATATGCTGATCAGTAAAAGTGACGCAAGTCAGACTTGCGTCACTTTAATAGAACAGTTCTTTGCAACATGTGACGTAAGTCAATGAAATAGAACCAAATGTATTGTTTGGTATCAAAACAGTTTTGCTATTGGTAGACAATGTTATGGGTCACTCATTACAGTGAGAAATTTGGTTGGTTCTGGAAAATCTGATTATACAGGGCAAAGAAATGTTTCATTTCAGTAAGAATAGACGCAAGTCATGACTTACGGCACAAAAGAGGGATTCCAGCTCTAAATCAGATTCAGCTTGCAATGACTTTAGAATGTCAATGTGAGCTCTTGTACACAAGCTCATGTTGATCCCAGGTGACCAGTCGGGGTTATGGAGGACTGTTGGTATCCAATGAACACTTTCCCCACAACCACTGCCCAAAAAACTTGACACTCCCACTTTGAAGACCATGGCGCCTGGCTTGGATAGGGGTCTTGTTTGTTCTAGTTGCCACTGATATTCACTACATACACATCACACATCATTTATTTCTTGAAACGGATGGCTGTCACTCATCCCTGAAAACCGAAGGAAAGGTGATTCGTCTGCTAGCAGCTATCAGCCACCAGCCTTCTAGCAAAACTCGTAAATACCCCACGCCAAAACTCACACATGCGCACCTAGCGGCTCAGAAAA
>NW_026267316.1:194032-203398 GCF_000697945.3 Frankliniella occidentalis | reverse complement strand
GTAAGTCACCTATCAGCTCAAATAATTATGGTACAACAAAAATAATTTTTGGGATGTATTTGTGACATGCTAAAAAGGGTTTATTCACCTCTCATATACATTAGTAGGGCAACCAGATTATAGGAATCGTTTTATTCATTTCCTGAAAAAAAATATTTTGTGACTTACGTCACTTCTATGGAATGCCACAGATATAGGATGCAATTGAATCAAAATTTGGGCCACAGAGGACGCTGGCTGTGAAGCACAGAGTGCTGTTCACAGTTGTAGAGGACTTGCATTTTCAGCCAGTTCCCACAGGGAACCCCTGCTGAAAAATCCTATTTTACTTTTAAAGTCTAAAATTTTTGCCTTAACTTCATCTACATCCTTTTCTGGAAAAAATGTTTACATAATTTGAGTATCAAAGTAATACAATCTAATATTTCAGTGTCATTTAAACCAGCCCCCCTAAACCTAGAGTCCAGTAAATATGCTTCTTTGTGAACATCAGTGACACAAAAATCAATTTTGGCATGTAACTTAGCCTTAACAGTTTGACAGACACTTCTAGAAAAGTGACTCTCTTCAAGTCTAGTAATCACATTGTTTATAATGTCCATGAAAACTATAGGCACCAAAGACATTCGTTCTTCATCACCTTCCAACACATTAATACCTCTAGCAGTGGGACGCAACAGTTCAGTCAGAGCCTCCAAGTCTTTCCAAAAATTATCATGTAAAATAATTCTCTTAGTTTCTGGCAAAATAGTAGCACCAGCTTGCTTGTTGACTAGAATACTGTCATACATATCTACATCACCATAGAATCTAGTTTTACTAGATAAACATAGAGACTTGTAGTTAACACCATAGTTTTTCTTTTGTATATCTACAAACACAACCTTTGTTACTCTCTTGGATCTAATTTTTATAACTAACTTAGCTTTTTTACGTACATTTGCAAAGCGAGTAATTTTCCAATGTCCTCACACGATAAATCCTTACCACGGGCCACACAACCAGCTGTTAAAATATGAGGATGTCCTCTTTTAATTAGATCCCATGCAGTTTTCATAACTGAAGCATTGTCAGTAACAATCAAGGCTACCCTATTACTTCCTACACTTTCAAGTACCTTTAAGGTTTCAGTTGCTACGTAGGCTAATCTATTTCTGAGCGGCTGTATATTGTCGTTGCTGACATTTCTCATATATTTGTATTTGTTTTTCTCATGGCCAGCCCGAAATGACATTCTCTTCATTAGAGATGATATTGCATAATGGTCTGAGAAATTAGTTTTGATTATTTCTGCTACTTTTTCTACATCTTTTGTCCTCTCATTTATATTTGTAGCGATATTGTCAATGCAAGTTGAGGTTTTATCAGTTACTCTAGTGGCATCTTTTAGCAGTAGCTTTATCTTGTAGTTTGACAATATCTCTTTCAATTCGACTGAGGCCTTACTTTTGCTCATGGCATCAATATTAAAATCTCCAACCACTGTGATTGTTGTGTTTGGTTTGTATATTTCCTGAAGCATATCGTTAAGTACGGTGAGGAATTCTCCAACTGTTGAAATGGGAGGTGCTCTATATGTAGCTATTATTATTTGCTTCTTCTCTGTATTGTTACCACTGTCCACTGTGCATCCGCATACTTCAAGTATATTTTGTTTGGCGAATTTGGATAGGTCGAATACTTCTATTTTGGTGCCCTTCTTAGGGGTAGCCATGAGTATGACACCTCTTCCTCTGTTGGTATTTTTTTCTCTACTGAAGTTACTAATATGTCGGATTTCCCCATATCGCAGCTTTTAGGCTTCTTCGGCATACTTGAAAGTCTCGGACAGTATTAGTATCTCTGGTTGAGATTCTTCTATAAGTTGTTGGATTTGATTTCTTTTATTGATGGCTGACCTTACGTTTGCGTGTACGATTTTGAGGTAGTTCTTATTTGTCTGTATATGTTCTGCTTCTTCTTTGGTTTTATGTCATTCGAGCAGCAGTCTAAGTGTTTCTTTAGTTCCTTCTATGTTTAGGTGAAGACCATCTTTAGCCAGGTGTTCCTTCTTGATGTTCTTGTGTATGTCAAGTATTCTGACTTGTCCATTCCAGTTCATCCTGATAGTTTTCTTCCTTATTTACTATCTTTGTAAGGTACCTATTGTACTTGGCTGTATCTTTTTTGAGTTGTGGCTTATCAGTTCTTATAGGAACATTTGCTATGGTTACATTTGTTGACCTTGCTATAGATATTATCTTTTTGATTGTAGCTTCTATGGTTTGCTCATATATCGTTTGTTGATGTGGGCGTGTTTTAGTTTAGAAGAAGAAAGTTACGGCTTTTTAGGTAGTTCTAGGTGGCAGTGGTGTACGGAGCGGAGCAGAAGGCAGAGTTTCCGGCTAATCCACAACAGGCACCCATGGTGGTGGCGGCCGCGGCGGCCATGGCATGGCACGGGCGGCACGGCTGCACGGCGTTGTTTTGAAGATACAGAGATGAGATTGAAGTGCTAGCGTGTGTCGAAAATTGCTAGATTTTTTTTTTCAACTAGCAAGCGTAAACGCTGAGTGGCTTTGGTCTGGCTTGGCCTGGACCTGGCGCCTGGCCTGGACCTGGCGCCTGGCTTGGCCTGGCCCATGGACCGACGTCTAAAATGCCAATCTCTAAGAGGCTGATACAGAAATATCCATACGGATGTCTCTCAGCTTAAGGTGAGTGACTACGGTCTGATATGTTCCGGCCCTTTACATTTGCCCCTTTCCATATTGGCGCGTTTCAGCGAATTGTCACAAATTTGTTAGAAGTAACTTGAGGCAGAGAGGTTATGTTTCTTCTCTGCTATTCGTTACATTTTGGATAGTTTGTCTATTAGCTTGAACCTTGAACTACAATCGGCTCGCTTACAACCACCATCTATCTTTTATGGTTTGGGAGCTAGGGCCGCGAGAAGCGCCGCGCGCCGCCGCGCGCCCATAAGGCCCCGTGCATAGCGGTCGCGCCGAGCAACCTCCCTCCTGGGAGGTAGGCAACGGCGCGCTAGGCGGGCCCGGCCAAGTGGGGGTAAGCTTTTTCGCCCGGCCGCGGCGCGCAGTTCGCAGTCCTTCTCCTCATTCGTCCAAGGCCCGGGGCCGCACCCCGAGCGGCGACGCGCGCTGTGTTTCCTACCGCCACGGCGCTCCGCACCGAGCCGCGCGGCGGGTTGCCTACCCGGGCCCTCCGCCGGCGCTCGCCCGGGCGGGGCCTCGCGCCGCCTGCTCCACTTTACTGGTAAAGTCGCTCATTGGGTTTAAACCGTTCGTACGCGTAGAGCACACGGGTGCAGGGGTCAGGGTAATGAAAATCCACCAAGTGTTTACTCCATCTCAAATTTATTCAAAGGGTCAACCAAGTAAGATACACTGTCGACCGTGAGACATCACGACAATGACAGTATGTGCGCGATAGAGATGAGGTCTGTCTTTTCATTAGCTGAGCAGTATATAACATAGCGTTCGAGATTTTCAACTGGAACATGATCTGATGTAGATATGTAAGCAAAGTAGCAAGGTGGATCCGTAAAAGCTTTAACAAAACACAACATTTTCCCATGAGAATTGCCATTAGCACACTGGTATTTACAATACGACGATACTCTAGACCCTTGTTTATAGGAGGAACTTACGAACAGTGTTCCTTGTTTAAAAATTCTAGAAAATGTGCGAATCTGACAGGACCCAAGCTCACTCTCAGTAAGTTTAGTGATCCCTGATAATGTTTAGTGACAGCATCAAATTAAACAACATGCACATTGTCAGATATCTTCTCACTTAGAGTAAGATACTTCCGGTTTACAAGTTTCATACAATAGTTTTTGGCATCTTTGCACTTTATACCTGCAACTAACAATGGTAATTCGGACAACATCTGAAGATTACTATAAATTTGTTTTGTTGCATGTGTAGTTCCATGCACAAGTGCTGCCAATTTACCATTAAGGTCCTCAAATTTAAAACAGCTTGTTAAACACAAATTACCACAATCCACAACAGAAGCAGCCAAGTGTCTCAGGAGATGAATATTTGATGACATGTGACGAACACCGTATAATCTCTCAAACTCTTTAGAAAACTGACATAAATATTGATCAGCTGTGGCAATGTCAGACAAATAAATACTAGATTTATGAAGGATTGCAATACCATTCACTAAGAGACAAAACGACGCGTCCTAAGAACAAAGTCTGATCTGTTTGCGCGCCCGTCAACAAAGTCCGATCTTTTCGCACGCCCGTCAACAAAGTCCGATCTGTTTGTGTGACGCTCAACAAAGTCCGATCTGCTTTTGGCCGCGCTCTGCATCGCTGGTTTAGTTTATTTCTATCTTCATTAATATTGACAGTATAGAAAAAGTAATGACTGCTATGTGATCCTAAGAGATTGAAGAATTGCTGACACCGAATATGTTAAGCAAAGATACAGAAACAGAATTGTCACAAAGCTCCAAACGTCCGCCTCCCGAGCGCGACCAAAAACAGATCAGACTTTGTTGACGGGCGCGCGAAAAGATCGGACTTTGTTGACGGGCGCGCGAAAAGATCGGACTTTGTTGACGGGCGCGCAAACAGATCAGACTTTGTTCTTAGGACGCGTCGAAAAGTTAGAAAAATACTCAGGTTTCACAACTTGTTTCATAACTATTAAGGCAATGTAAAGCAAAAAGTTTCTGCAGAGAGATGCTTTCCAAAAATGAAGTTTGGTAACATCTTCTGGTAGACGTTGTACAAAGTGAGGTAAACTCAGTTGCTTCAAAAACCTGTTTACCTTGTCAACAAACTTAACAACTGAAAATGGTTCATTTGAATATTTAGAATCGAACCAAAGCCGCAAAAGTTGCTTCACAATTCCCAGGCTCAGAGCATGCATACTGTCAATGCTTGTTGATCTGATGAAACTTGAATACACAATGTATGACAAAATTGTGGGCCCATACACGCCCCTATCCTCACTTTTTGAAGCCACAGCATTAGTAACACATTCTTGGTAATTCTGATCATTTCTTAGCAAAAGATTTTCTTCATGTGGGAAAACCATCACCTGCCCTGTTCTGTCTGACTTTTCCCCACGAACAAAACATTTTGGGCATGAATCATAACCAGCATGCCCTTTCATGTTCAAAAAGCTGGCTTTTGCTGGAACATCACATGTGCCAAACAGTACAATAGCTTTAGCTTCTTTGTCCTCAACACCACCAGGCAATCGAACAGGAAATCCCCCCTTCATTTTAACTACCTCATTGTAAATAGGAAGAAGAAAAACATTGGGGGGCCTTATCTGAATCCCCCCAGAGACCCCCTATGATCAGATTCTCTTCCTTGTACCGTTCTTCTGGAGGCAATTCGTTAATAACAAAAATGAAAGGCCAAAGGGAGTAAGAACTGCAATTGTATAGTGCCACTCCATCTGTGTACCAAGTCAAAGATAAATGAAACTCATCAAAGGGAAATGTCCTCTCAGATTCTTTGTACAAGGCACTATCATACACATCTTCAATATTGTCTACATTTTCTTTGGTTCTCTTCTGTCTATATGACAATTTCTCAAGAAACCCAGGCCTAGCATACGACTTCTGAAGTTGAGAAATAATAGAAGTAGCAATAAAATACTTGACTACACTATTTTTGCACACATCACACTTATCATGAAGAGAACTCCTCCTTTTCCAACAGTTATTACAGTAATATATCAGATTCATTGCCCCACTATCATTTCTAAAAATGTTAAACATTAAGTGCTTGCTGGTAGGCAAATTGTTAGGCTTTGGCAAAAGCAAATGAATCAGATCTAATAATTTACAGAAATCTACTCCACTTTAATGGCAAGAAGCAGCATACATTTAGATTGAAACAACGCTGTCTTTTACTGTTAGAGGTGAGTTGAGATAAAGTTGACGAGGTGATGTGTCCTTGCCTTCATGTTGGCTGCTGGGTTCTGTCACAGAATGTTCCAAGTCCATGGTGTCGTTGTCAGTGGCATTTGAACAAGCAGCACATGAAATACCATGGAAATCATCATTAGGCTCTTCAGCTCTCTCATGAGGAAGGAAATGCTCCCATTCCAGGGGAGTACCTACAATAAAAGACAAGCAAAGTAACTAATTCTTCAAAATATTAAAAAAGTAATAATTTATAGAGTTAAGATAGTAAATTTCTTACCATTTTGACTCACTGACATTAATTTAATAGGGCCCTCTGATTGGATTTGTAGAAGATTAGGTTGAAATTGCATGGGACTTTCCGTTGCTTCTGAAAATCTTTCTTTCACTACAGCACGAAAAGTAGGGCAAGTAACATTCATATCAAGAATACCGACATCTTCAAATAAATCTAATAAAAAATACACAATTTAAAATCTTAGAATCAATATTAAACAGAAACACAGTAAAATTTGGTCTGAATCTGAATAAATTACCTTGTTGGTTGGCAGATGTTTGTAGTGAAGAACTTGGACGGAGAGCACAAGTAGGCTGCACCACAGGTTTACAAGGAGATTCTTTGCGTAATACTGAAAGACAAAATTACACATTCAAATCACCGGTATTAACATGAAGCCATAGCCTAAATTAATATGAGCGCTAAAACATCAACAGTGTCTAAAAAGCTACCTGGTAGTTTCACATCTTTGGAGAGGAGGACACCTCTGGAGGGCAGGCGTATGGCGGGTTGAGATGTAGGTGGCACAGGCTCAGTAGCCTGATGAGACCGCTGTTGGAGCTGGAGTTGTCTTGGCAGTGACCCTTGTTGGCGCAATCTCTCTTCCAGTGGCGTTCCAGAACTGTGGATCCAGTCAAACAACAATCACATACACAACGTAATAGGTTAGGACGACACTGATCTGTTTTACGACAGATTGTGTGACCCGTTGTACTTTTGACAGTGAGGTTATGTAACGGACACTAACAAGTACAAAAATACTAATTTCGACCAAAAAAATGGTTGGGAAAATCGCAAACTTCCTGTGAGTATTGACGGTATAGCAGGGCCATGAAACTTGCATCCCCAAACTAACGTGTGGGCAACTTACCTTGACGTTGCGACTTCAGTTTCAATAGACGGCCGGGGTAATTGCAAGTTTAGTTTAGGCCGCTTTTCCCGGGGTTCATTTGGATCTTCCTCCACGATAGTTGAGGTGCGAAACTTTTACTTCAGAATAAAAGTTCACTTAGTCCACGAACGCAAACAGCCGGCATTCGGGCAGGTCGGGGTCGGGTAAACAGCAACAGTAATAATAATAATAAAAACAAGAACAACAATGCTGCCAAACGACCGCGCGCGGCGCCGACCGGGCAGCCCGCTGTAATCCTGCGCGCTGATCCAGCTGACAAAATAATGTTAAGGTAAGTTTTCTTCACAATTCTTATCAGTATTCCGCAAGGATGTGTGCCTCGGAAATATGTTACTTTCTGATAAGAAGTTGGCTATTTCGATATTTTCATTCCCTATCAAAACACTGGGTCAAATGTACTGAGTACGCGAGTCGAGTTGGTTTTCTGAGTTGAGTTAGTTTAATGAAGGTTAATAATAAAATAATCATCATCGAAGTGAGTGAAAGTGTTTGAAAAATGTAAAAGTGTTACCTGTTTGAAGTATGTTTCCGATATGTAACGTCGGATAACAATTATAATTTTGTTTTCCCTTCATTAGGCTGTCCCAAAAAAAAATCGACATGCCAGTTCGCGTCTCAAATGAAAGTAGAGGTTCTTCCGATCACAACGAGCACGCAAAGACCCCTGTGCGACAAGCGGAACCATAGGCGGATCGTTGCCAAAGTTTTTTGTCCTTTTTCGCGCGCTTGACGGGTACCATGTTCTCGAGGCGGCCGGGCGCGGGCCGCGCGGCCGGCGACGACGACCTGGTGTGTGGTGACTACCTAGGGTATGTACTCACCATCGGACATGGTGTCGCCCCCCTCCCCCCTCCTGACACAGGGCCTAAATACCCGGTTTTGGGTTATGTCGCTCGGGTACGAGTACCGTTCATCGGGGGCGATTACCGATTGCGCGGAAATGTAGCGGGGCCATAGGCCTATCGAACCCACCATGCCGAGTTGTTAACGTTTTCCTGCATCACCCCGAAAACGCGAGCAGACGTGCCAGAGTGGCGGGCGGCGCGTTTGAGCGGAGCGCGCCAAACAATGGCGCCGGCTGGGCGGGACGCTGTATAGTGCGGTCGCCGCAGCGTGACCCTTCCACTCGCCGCACTGCAGCCACATCTCGGCTTGCGCGCGCGCGCGCGCGCGCTCGCATGTGCTGGGCGGCCGGCCGGCGCCGGCCGGCCGATGACAGGTGACAGCCCAGCTGAGAGAGCGGCGGCAGTGGCCTAATAAACACCGCTGTGTTTGTGATACTGGTCCATTGTTTTCGCTGTCTGTCTGGCGGTTTCCAAAGTGATTGCACTTTTAATTTGTGATGGCGGACTTATTTATCGAAGTGTTTGGCGGCCCCCGTGTCCCGTGCTTGCCCCCTTTACCCTCAGCTGGGCCAAGTTTGCCTTCGGGTCGTGATGTAATGCGAATGTTGTACCTCTATACTGAAAAGGACAAGACCTTCTCCCAGTGCGCTCGTGTGGTTGCCCTTGCCCTCCGGAATAGGTGGCTCACGGACGCGAACAGAGAAACAACAAGCAGGCCCGCCCTTCCGCCAAACGAAGTTGCCAGCTCCGCTTCGCTCCGCCGGCAACTCCGTTCGGCAGGGGCCGGGCCTGCTTGGCCTGCCGGCGGCGATGGTCGGGCCTGCGGCCCGACCATTTCTGTCGCGCGATTTGCTGTAGAACATGACCGAATGATGTAGCGGGCCTTCGGCCCGCTTAAACCTGTCTTCTTTGAGTTTGCCCCAAAGACTCGAGAAAGGGATGTAACGGTGAAGCACCGCGACTACAACCCACCCTTCTGCTTAGAAAACGTTTTTCGGGGGTGGGGGAAAGATTCCTTTCTATTTTGCGGTTTTTAGGCCTTCTTCTACATCTTATTGTGCACTATGGCAATTTTTAGCTTATTTTCGTCTAAAAAGACCCTCCAGTGCCTAAACGGTTAGAGATAGAGCAAAACGGACGAAATTTTCGCCCATAGGGCTCTACTTTGACGAGTTACCTCTTAGGAGACCATCCAATATTTTCGAAAATTACTAAATTTATTTTTGGGCCACTTTTGTGAGAGAAACTCACTCTAGCGCCCAAACGGTGAGAGATAGAGCAAAACGGACGAAATTTTCGTCCGAAGGCGAAGGGCTCTACTTTCGCAAGTTACCCCTTAGGAGATCATAAAAAAAATATTTTTTCCTACTTTTTGGGCCTTTCCTGTTTTCTTCGATACCCCCTTTCAGCCCCTTAGGGGTGGCTGACAGGATTTG
>NW_026267316.1:185324-189527 GCF_000697945.3 Frankliniella occidentalis | reverse complement strand
AAAATGTACCACTTTTGTCACAATATTACATACTGAGTGATTGACATCTTGGTCACAACAGCTCAAAGTGGGTGGTAATTCTGGACCAGGAGAAGGCAACAAAGAGAGTTTGTCAGGACTCAAAGACTCAGAAGTAGGGGCCTGCACTGTAAAAACAAGCAGGACCGCCCTTCTGCTATACGAAGTTACCAGCTCCGCTTCGCTCCGCCGGCAACTCCGTTCAGCAGGGGCCGGGACTGCTTGGCCTGCCGGCGGCGATGGTCGGGGTCGGGCTTGCGGCCCGACCATTTCTGTCACGCGATTTGCTAAAGACCATGATCAAATGATGTAGCGGGCCTTCGGCCCGCTTAAACCCGTCATCTTTGAGTTTGCCCCAAAGACTCGAGACAGGGATGTAACGGTGAAGCACCGCGACTACAACCTACCCTTCTGCTTAGAAAACGTTTTTTGGGGGTGGGGGAAAGTTTCCTTTCTATTTTGCGGTTTTTAGGCCTTCTTCTACATCTTATTGTGCACTATGGCAATTTTTAGCTTATTTTCGTCAAGAAAGACCCTCTAGCGCCTAAACGATTAGAGATAGAGCGAAACGGACGAAATTTTCGATCAAAGGAATCTACTCCGATGAGTTACCTCTTAGGAGAACATAATTAAAATACTTTTTGGGAGAATTTTTGAACCTTCGATACCCCCTTTCAGCCCCTTAGGGGTGGCTGACAGGATTTGACGTAGGCGTTTTGTTTTGTGGGAGTGAACCTTAAGATCCCCCGAAAATTTGAAGTCTCTAGCACATCTCCTTCTTGTGGAACAGACAGACAGACAGACACGAGGTCGTTTGCATAAGCCCGCATGATAGCTTTTTCAAAGCAGAAGGGCGGGCTAAAAGAGGTAGTCCGCTTTCAGTCTGCTCTGCGTGCGGACCAGCCCGCAATCAGTCCGGTAAGGCGGGGATGCGCACTACAAAAGCGGACTTGTTCCAGCCGGACTAGTCCGGCAAAAAGGTCGGGGTTTGGTCGATCTGGCTTTTTTCGCGGACTAGTCCGCTCGCTGTCCAGCCGGACTCTTTCCGGACCGAAAACCGACGCATCCGTGCAACACTGGCGAATCTGTTTAGGACGGACGAACAAAGGCGAATCTGAGATGGACGGACGAACAAGGGCGAATCCGTTTAGGACGGACGAACACAGGCAAATGTGCTTTTTCAGAATTCCTGCAGACCTATCTTTGAACGCTTCATACTCTTCGATGTGACGTCGGATCGCTCCAGTTGAGGTCGTATTCTATTGAAGGCTCAATGACGGGTGCAATGATGCATCGTTCAAAGTGATCTGACGTCAAATCGAGAAGTGAGAGGCGTTTAAAGATAGGTGTGCAGAAATTCTGAAAAAGCACATTCGCCTGTGTTCGTCCGTCTTAAACAGATTCGCCCTTGTTCGTCCGTCCTTCACAGAATCGCCCTTGTTCGTCCGTCCTAAACAGATTCGCCAGTGTTGCACGGATGCGTCGAAACGGACTGATGCTGGACTAATATTTTTCGTACGGGCTACTGACATTTTAGCACCTTATTCCATATTTTTCATTCAGCACAGCTCATGAGACAAGTAAAACCAAATGCTATTGTTATGGAGCAAAACTTTTAAAATATTTTTTTCCCCGCTGTCTTATGCTTATGTTGCTTGCAATGTATACTTTCTGACATTTCCCGCGCATTTCCCTCACAAATCCGAGGTGTAATGGATATTCAGCATCACTGTCACAGTCAGTTCATCATGGGTTCTGCAGATGAGCAGCAGTTCGAGGAGGAAGAGAGTTCAGACCATAAAGATGGAGGGACAGTTATTTACCAAGGCCAGAGGAAGGCGAAAATCTACTGTATGGATGGACACTACTTCCACAAGGAGAAATCGTATCCGTCTGTATGTATGGAAGATATACTTCAAATGTAGAGAGTATTCTCAATTAGATTGTCGGGCTCGTGCCGAGAGCTATATTCCATCAGGCAGGGAGGAGGAGGGGAGTCGCAACGGCCTAAGCTGGGCGCGCCCTATGCTGGCACGGACTGGCTACCCCCTCTACCCCGCCCGTGCGGCTCGGCCGGCAGCGGCCGGGCGGCAGCTAGCGGCCCTCGTGTGAGAGGTGCGCAGAGCTCCGGGCTGGTATCGCCTGGGCCAGGGACACCCCGAACGAGACTACTCCCTCCGCTGTAGCGCGCGTCGGCTCGCCTGCAGCCTAGCCTCAGACGGGGTGGTTTCTGGCCGGGCCGGCTCCCAGGCGATACCAAAGCGCTGTGATTGGCTGCCGCTCGGCTGCTCTGCGCACCTCTGACACGAGGGCCGCTAGCGGCAGCGAGCGGGAGTGGGAGTCGGCTCGAGCCGGCGCGAGGAGGGCGAGACGGCGCCGCGTGTTAGGAAAATCGTCGCCAGTTGAACGCCTTGAATTCGTGATTTGGAAATTGTCGCCTATTCCGTTTAGCGTTTTATGCTGATTCGAACGATACTAGACACATTCGTTCAAGAGGTCTAGTGACGGAGTCTATAGGCCTCCAACATAATGCTGCCTAGCGCCGCCGTGATTTTCTTAACACGCGGCGCCGCCTCGCCCTCTAGTACTAGCGGCACACAAAAATAACCTGCAAATTGTGATACCAGCAAGCCACTTTGCGCACTTGTTCTTATCACCCAAATGGTCGATTTGGCCCGCCGTACCTATCTGAAATATGCTGCGGGGGTGGGTTTTTGGGGGGTGGCGTTAAGAACTACCCCTGAAATTAAAGGACGTTAAAATAAAGCTATGGGCGCGATCTAAGAGTCGACTCCAGCTAAATCCGACCCGCCGAACGGAAAAATGGCAAAATAAAATCTTTCCGGTCAATATTTGGCCATATTTTGGGCCATTTTGGTCAATTTAGGGCCTAAATGACTTTTAACGGTTCTCGGCATCGGTATCGATTCTTGGGTTTTGGAGGCCTACAGACCGGTAGGAATGATGAAAATGACGCCTGGGTACTTATCTCACGCTGTCTGACCCGTGGGGTACCATTGGGCACCGTGAGAAAGGTACCCCATAATACCGGTTTTGCGAATTTTGAGCTACAGACGCGATCAAAGGGGCTATTTCGAATAAATTAGACTCGCTGAACTCGAAAATGGCAAAATAATTTTTTTCCGGCGGGTATTTGATCATTCTGTACAAGATTTAACACACATTTTTCTGAAATTAGGGCCGAAATCAAGACAAACCCCTAGTACTTCGTTAAAGCTGATAACAAAAAAAAATTAAGTCTCGTAATTTTTACGTTCCAAAAAAAATTGTAAGCTGATTGATAAACTTACGTGCAACTCACACTTCGACGGAGATAAGAAAATTAACTTTCGGTAAAGCTGCGAGGGAAAAACACAGGGCTGCTGGAGCGCAGTGTGACGCAGCCGAGATAAGGGGAGAGGTGCGGCGCGAGACGCCTGAGTGCGCGTGACCCGTGACTTGAACCTTGACCGGAGGGGGATGGAATGCTACACTCGTGGTCGAACAACAAATGCAACCAAATACTGGAAATACTTGACTCGACTAGCAAACGTCATGTACAATTTAATAAGATAGTTAATGAAAAAAGGTTAGAAAATTTGGAAAAAAAAATAATTAATATTTAAAATAATGTGAATGTTACGTTACCTAGCCCAGAGACGCTAGGGAGCCAGCATCCCACACACAAGCAGCAGAAAATTTTTGAAAGTAACAGAAGAAAATGGAAGTTTTATATGTTGCAACCATTCGCAATGAACCAAAACTCAACAAAAAAAATGAAGATTTTGAATGGAAAGCAAGAGAAACACTTATGAAAGGAAAATGCGTACTGAACGGTGGGACAGTGCCACGTAATCGAGCAAAGGTCAAACATGATTTAAAATTAAGGAGAAAATAAAAGTTGTAAACACTTCAAGAAAAGCAACAGCAAGTTAACCAAAATTAAATCAGAGAAAAAGAGTATTTGAACTAAAAAAAAAAAAACAACCACCACAAAGCAAAGAGGAGAAAAAAAAACAACAAAATTCAAAATGAAACCGGATTTTTCCGGTCGATGCACCAATGTTTTGCTATTAGAATGGGTGTTTTATATTGGTGCAATCGGGATGCTTTGGGGTTATAACTTACTGTGGTTGGTTCAGTGGTAGATATATGGTTTATTGAAGACTTACATGAATGACCTTT
>NW_026267316.1:184931-185274 GCF_000697945.3 Frankliniella occidentalis | reverse complement strand
AACACATTGTTTGCAAGGATTCTGCCAGCTTGCAAAGAACTTCTTTGCAATACGAACTAATTCTTTGCAATACAATGCTCACAAATTCTTTGCAATAAAGAATGCAATAAAGAATAAAGTTTGCAAGCATTTTACAGTGCGTCGACCGGCCTTGACAAGTGGTCAAGAAAATGTAGAACCGCAACCTCCAGCTTCAGTGCGTGCAGCAGTTTGACCCAAAGCAGAGGTAAGTCCCTAACCTATGGGTGTGAACAAAAGGGGAAGTACCGCGTCACCGCAGCAGAGTGCGGCATCGCACACGCACGCGCACGTACGCGCACGCAGTGCTCGTAGGCCGGGGGGG
>NW_026267316.1:176194-176581 GCF_000697945.3 Frankliniella occidentalis | reverse complement strand
GCGCTGAGGGCCCGCGAATATTCAAACAGAGGCCTAGTCGCACCCACGATAAGACGCCGTTGTCTCTTATTCGGTAAAGCTACAAGGACGAGAGTGCAAACATGAAATGCTTTAAAATTTGAAAAAATTAAAACATCACCATGACGTTTTTTAAAACCTTTAGACGCCACCTTTCGCAAACAAAAATTTAAACCAACCCCCCCCCTACCACCCTTCCTTCCTCACGCATTACCCAAACCTTTCCAAAACATGAAAAACCAAATACGAAAGAGAACCCCTCCTTTCAACCAGGACACTCCGACAACTGACAAATATCGTCGTCTTTTCGAAAGAAAGGCTGCAAGTGCAAAAGTGCAAATAAGAAATCCTTTAAATCTGAAATAAAAA
>NW_026267316.1:174802-176144 GCF_000697945.3 Frankliniella occidentalis | reverse complement strand
GGGGGGGGCGTTACGTATAACAAATTGTTGATACACCGTTCCGTTACAGGGATTAAAGAGGAGTCACAGTCCGACACTCCAGACACGGACTTCGAACTGGAACAGTGGGATGTTGACCCCGACGTCACGTCAGAAGGCACAGTGAAGACGGAGTCGGAACACACGCCACTTGTTCGAGTGTTCGCCTTCGCGTATCAGAATTTTTTTTAGCCCACGTCCTTCTGCTTTGAAAACGCATTATTTTTCCTTTCCAGGATTTGTCAGCCAGTACGCAGTGGGTGGGGCGGACCATCTAGGGATCGGGAAGAAAACCTCGAATAGGCTCTGCTATAAATCCCGCCGAGATGTGATCCTTGCCAGAAGCCGTGCTCGCAGAGAGAACAGCGGCCCGGCGAGACGAGCAAGGAAAGCTACAACACCTGCCTCTGCCACACCTGCCTCTCTGCGCCTGCGGCCCTCATGCGCCAGAACCTACGGGGCCATCATTCCACCCCCTTCACTGATACAGCACCCCCAGACCTGACACCCCTGTACCTGACATCCCTGCACCTGACACCCCTTCACCTGTCACCCCCGCTGTCACCCCCGCACCTGTCACCCCTATTCTATCTGCCACATCAATTAATTTTGCACCCATAGATGTTTCACCCGGCTCTTCATTTGCTTTTAATGTTTCTACCGCCCTACCTATCACCGCTTTACCCACCATCTCATACGCATCTCACCTTTCCCCTTATTCTGCCAGCAATTTCCCTTGGCCATCCCCGCGCTCGAAGAACTCGCCCGCGGGGCTGTGGTCATCTCCTTCTGGGTCTGGCTCGCATTATGATGAATTTCTGTGCGCCCCGTCTGCGACGCTGGTTTACCGGGACGGCCGCATTTCGTCTGACGACGACACTACCGTAATGAACTTGTAATGATGTTAAAAATTGAAGTTTTTGTTTTGTTTCTATATGACATTGATTTATTTAGTACATTAATTGAAACTTACTGGTTAATAGGGCATGCTTTTGTTTTTTAGCCCGCCCTTCTGCTTTGAAAAAGCTATCCAGCGGGCTTATGCAAACGACCTCGTGTCTGTCTGTCTGTCTGTTCCACAAGAAGGAGATGTGCTAGAGACTTCAAATTTTCAGGGTATCTTAAGGTCCACTCCTAGAAAACAAAACGCCTACGGAATCCTGGCAACCACTCCTAAGGGTGTGAATGGGGGTCTCCAAGGTTCAAAAATTCTCCCAAAAAGTATTTTAATTATGTTCTCCTAAGAGGTAACTCATCGGAGTAGATTCCTTTGATCGAAAATTTCGTCCGTTTCGCTCTATCTCTAATCGTTTAGGCGCTAGAG
>NW_026267316.1:153537-163457 GCF_000697945.3 Frankliniella occidentalis | reverse complement strand
TTTTCCCAGGCAAGGCCGGTGCCCTTAAAGTAGCCCTGAGACAACCCCATGCGATTGGCCTCGCACGCGGGTTTGCAAGTTTGTACTGTTTTGAGTGCAGTGTACTTGTTACATTTAAAGCACTTTCGATGAATTTCTACAGTTAAAATGACAGTATACTGCGAATGATATCACTAAAAGTACTTTAATTAAACATTTTCTGCAGCTCAAGTGATCTTTATAGTTGCCCTTTTTAACCGCCCGTATTTGCGTTTCGTAAGTTGGGTATGTCCCTACCCGAGATTCCCATACCCCATCCGGATAACGGCGTGCGCCAAACTGGAGCTAGCTGGGTGTTAGGGAACTCGAGGGACTTTCCCATCGTAGGCTCGATGCAGCCGCGCCGACGCCTAATTTAGTTTGACAAGTGGGTGACAAATCTGACGTGGTTTTCAAAAGCACTTTATGTAGCTCCAGAACATTTCGTGAATAACGAATGCAAGAAGCTGGGTGAAGCTCCCGAGCATATGCTGTAAAATGGCGTGGTTTATAAAAATTATACTAAAACTTCACTTAAAGTATACTTGAAGTATACTCCGCCCTTCACTACAGGTCTGCAGAGGCTCTGTCATATGCCCTGGCAGGGGACACCCAACGGCCATGTCGGCTGATTAGCCGAGTGGTCTAATGCGTGTGTCCACAGGTCCGAGGTCCGTCCGAGGTTCAACTCCAGCCGGCAGCCGAGTCCAGAATCAACGATTCTTCTCGGGAAAGGGGATGTACTGTACAGGAGGGGGAACAAAAGCAAATCCAAAGATTTTTTTTTTATTTGGAGGGGGGGGGGGCTACAGGGAAGTTAAGTCTATAGTTAACACATTTGTTTAACGAAACATCATCAGAAATGAACTTTGAAGTATTCTTAAAACTATACTAAAAGTATAAGAAAACTTCCGCAAAAAGTTAACTGTGTCCAAAAAAGTAGTAGTTTTCCTATACTTTCAGTGAACTTTTACTTAACTTAAGTGAACTTATGTTAACTTTATGTAAACTTGTAGTAAACTTGGAACTGTAGTACCACTTAACTGGAAAAAAAACATTTTTTGAAGAATATTTTCACACACAATGTAGTACAGAGTTAATCAAGAGCACACTTCAGTGATGTAGTACAAAGTTAAGTTCCTTCCACCCGGGCTTTCTCTATCAAAAATACTGATAATTCTATATTATCTTTACTGATGATTTGTTCCCTTATAAGTTACCTGCAAAATATACCGAATAACTGACAGATAAGTCATCAGTCCTGCAGCATGGAAACAAAGTTAAACACTGATTTAAAAACAGGGGACTGTCTGAAAAGAACAGAGTATTAGTGAGGTGGGAATTTTTCTTTGCTTAGACCAAACACTTGGACCCCTCTTCAGTATTGAATCAAATAGCTGCTATCCCTTTAGAAATGTGTCAGTTGCTACTTCTTTTTTTCCTCTCTTTCTTACGTTTCATCTTACTTTCTTTTCTCCGTAGGGCCCAGCTTAGAAACAAAAGAGCTGCTTCCCTGCTCAAATTTGATTGCATTGTCAGAGCAGTTCAGTACCGCCGCTTCAAGGCTGGGCACCCAGCCAAATGTCCCAAAACTTTTGAAGACGCCAATGACCTCCTCACGCATCCAGGCACCGCATACCTTGGTAAGTGAGTAATCTAATTAATACAACCAACACATGACACCTTTAGTTTTACTTTGCTTATACTCGTTTGTTGCTTCTAGTAGAACTTCTGATGACAAGGAAGAGGTTTACGAAGGCATTGTGGGTGGTGATGATGAGGATGCATTGGTGTTTGCTTCAAAAAGGTGTCTTAAAAGCAAAATTGCTCGAAGAGATATGGTTGTGGCTTCAGACCCAACATTCAAGCTGACCCCTCGACTGCTGGGAGCAATTCAAGTTATGATCTTGTCTGCGCTTGCCTTTGGAACCGTAAGAACAATTAGAATTCATACACTGTTCCAGATTTGTCTGGATTTACCAAAGATTCATTGGCTGAGCGATAGCGAAGCCTATTACTCCAGTGATGATCAAAAAGTTTCGTGTCTGTCTGTGTGTCTGTTTGTCTGTAATCACGATAACTCGAGAACGGTTTGAGCTAGGTACCTGAAATTTTATGCGTATGTTTGTAGCATAAAAAGCAAGAACTGTATTGATTTTGAGCCTTCTAGCTTAAAAATTGGCCTGTCAAAAAAATCAAAAACGAAGAACCCAAAAATTATTAAAAAAAAATTTTTTTTTACATCTTCCTATGATGTAACTCGTCAAAGTACACCCCACAGGACCAAAATTTTGTCCGTTTGGCTCTATTGTAACACGAAAATGACCCCAAACCTTTTTAATGTTGTTTCTCAGATATTTGATGGTCTCTGGTGGGGCAACTCGTCAAAATAAAATCCTCGGGGTAAAATTTGTGTCTTTTGGTGCCGAAGGCTCGTACATGACTCTGCCTTTTGCCCGACTCGGGTGTCAGCGCCGCAGGCCTAGGTAGATGTATGCCAGGCGCGTCGCAGCGTAACAGTGTTTCGTGAGATATCGCGAAGCCTGTTACGCGAGACGTGGTCTGGCGTACATCTACCTAGTTATTAGCAACTATAACAAATTCCCAGTACCACTGCCAATTTTTTACTCGTTTGTTTTTCTTACAGACACTGCCTATGTTGTCATATCTAGGAAGACGATAGCTGCTTACAAGCCAACATTTTCAAAATTGAAAGGTCTTGGGCTCGATCCCAGTCAGGTAATAACAGACTGAGAAGATGCAGAGAGGCTGGAGGGAGGCATTCCGGGACCGAACTCTCATTGTGTGGGGATGTATTTGGCACTAAATGCGAGTGAGCATTAAAGGACTTCAGTTCGACATACTTCACATTTTTCTTGATGCAAAATGTGAATTACTAGCAATTTGGCATCATACATTTCTCTTTTTTGTGTTTGACTACATACAAGTTAAGTGGTGAAGATTAAGAAATATTGCCTTAAATATACATATAAAGATCTTAGAAATGCTTGTGGTTTCAGAGCTAATGAGAGTATGTAATACCATACTGTCATTCAATTTCTATCAGTGTTTTTGTGATTCACATTACTTAAAATCATTAGCTTCCTATTTCGAACAAGGATTTGACTAAACCAGTAGTGTAAACTTTAGATATAATAGCCAAAATTGCAATGTAAAGAAGTATAGAAACTATGAATTACTACCAAGTGTACATGGTTTACTTGAACACAACGACGTGTGCCTGCAGAAGTGGCGTATCTGTGAAGAGGCGCGCAACACTGGCGAATCTGCGCTGGCCCGGCCAACACTGGCGGGTCTGGGAAGGGGCGGTCATCACAGGCGTATCTGCATTTCGGCTGATCTGCTGTCAACTTCGGAGGCCTATTGCTCATCGTAGGTATGTCGTACAGTATTGACTGATGTCTCATTGCAATGTTTATATACTCGTGATTGAGTTTTGATATCACTCAATACTATACGACATACCTACAATGAGCAATACGCCTCCAAAGTTGACAGAGCAGATCAACCGAAAAGCAGATACGCCATAGTGTCGGCCGGGCCGGCGCAGATCCGCCAGTGTTGCGCGCCTCTTCACAGATACGTCACTTCTGCAGGCATACGTCGACAAGTGCATAACATTCATTTTTTTCTTTCCAGGCTATCCACAAAAAGGCAGTGAGTCTCGGTCTCGGGGAATATTGGATATCTTCAGGAAAGGCAACAAAAGAAACTAAGCAACCCTCCCTCCCTGCGACTCTGCTATCTGCTCCCTAAACTGCCTGCTGATCGCATGCACAAGGGCTTCAATGATATCTTCGGGAAGGAGCTCCCAAAAGTGAAACCGGATGGCGTCCAGTTCAAATGCCTTCAATTCCTAAACTATCTGGGAGAGGAGTGGATCGACCTGCCGGACCTGGAGGAAGTAAGTGTGAATAAGAGACACATTTACGTTACCTCAGGGCTGGAAAGCGTCAACCGGTCCATGAATCGAGAGGTGAAGGACCGCCATCCCGGTTTCAACAAATTTTTGAGTAAGTCTTGCAGTCCTTTGGGCGGCATGTCAAAAAATTTAATTCTGTAACAAAGGAAATGTCTGATTTTTTTTTCACCAGGGATCATCAAAACAAAAGAAGAAGAAACGTGGAAGGAATACAAGAACATCACATTCCAAGGAACTAAATCTAGCGGCAGGAATAAATACCATGGGAAGTCGACAGTGCACATTCAAAGGGATACTGACATTACTGCAGCAACAGAGTGCCTGGCGAGTGTAAATGACGAGCTCATGTTTCTGACTCTATGCCAGCCAACATTAAGAGAAGACTTCCACATCCTTCAAACATTCTGCGATGCTGCGTCTATTGAGTATGTATATTCAATTACTTCCTGGTTCCTCTAAGATCTTTCGAATCAGTGTAACTGAGAACTTTAATTTCTAGGCCACTGACAAGAGAGCAAGTGTACGATGAACAAGAAGAAGATGTAGACAACCCATCACAAATGGATAACGTGGAAGATGTGGCATTGCAGAGTGATGAAGTCACAGCAGAACCGAGGGGTCAGTTTCCCGAACCAAATGGGAATGAGAGAACTGAAGTCACAGAATTATTGATGGCTGATACGTTATCTGAAATACGGAAGACATGGAATGGGAGAGATTTATCGCCACAGATGGGCAACCAGATGGGGATGAGAGGACTGAAGCCACAAGAGCTGAGTGATGCTGTGGTGGTTCAAAGGGAGGGGGAATGTGAGATAGACAAGGTAGATGTACGCCAGACCACGTCTCGCGTAACAGGCTTCGCGATATCTCACGAAACACTGTTACGCTGCGACGCGCCTGGCATACATCTACCTTGGCCTGCGGCGCTGACACCCGAGTCGGGTAGTGGCAATATGTACACAAAGATACGGGCCTCCGGCCCATCACTTCGACTAAGCATGGAGAATTGCACATTTTATCGCTTATTTTCGTCAAAAATACACTCTACCATCTCAACGGTGAGAGATAGAGCAAAACGGGCCAAATTTTCGCCCAGTGGGCTCTACTTTGATGAGTTACCCCCTAGAAAACCATAAAAAAATATTTTGAAAAAACGTCATTTTTTGGACCCGTTGTTTTTGATATTTTAAAAATCCAATTTTTGAGCTAGAATGCTCATCTTCGAACTCGACCTGTCTTTTTAAGGTACACAACGACCCTGAAAATCCCATGTCGCTCGCTCAATTCGTTCTCGAGTTATCGTGCGGACAGACAGACGTGCAGACAGACAGACAGAAAAAGTTTTTTTCGACCAGACGGAGTAATTGGCTGAGCGATTAGCGAAGCCTATTACTCTAGTGATGATCAAAAAGTTTCGCGTCTGTCTGTCCGTCTGTCTGTCTGTCATCACGATAACTCGAGAACGAATTGAGCTAGCGACCTGGGATTTTCAGGGTCGTTTTGTATCACAAAAAAGACAGATCAAGTTCGAAGAAGAGCATTCTAGCTCAAAAATTGGATTTAAAAAAAATCAAAAACCACAGGTCCCCAAAATAAAGTTTTTTAAAAATATTTTTTTTACAGTCTCCTAAGCGGTAACTCATCAAAATAGAGCCCTTCGGGCGAAAATTTTCTCCGTTTTGCTCTAGTTCAAACCGTTGAGGCGCTAGAGGGTATTTTTGACGAAAAAAAGCGAAAAAATGTACAACCCTGCATGCTTAGTCAAAGTGACGTGCCGTTGACGGGCCGGAGGCCCATATCTTTGTGTACACTTTTGCACTACCCGACTCGGGTGTCAGCGCCGCAGGCCTAGGTAGATGTATGCCAGGCGCGTCGCAGCGTAACAGTGTTTCGTGAGATATCGCGAAGCCCGTTACGCGAGACGTGGTCTGGCGTACATCTACCTAGTAGGCTTCGCTAATCGCTCAGCCAATGAAGACACAGCAGGGGTGGCGCAGAGAACTGGAGCCGTACACGTACAGAAGACTGCTGATTAGGAATCAAGGGATCAACAAGAGATGACAGCTGACACAGAAGAAAACAGACCAGCAAAAAGGCAGAAATCCCAGCACAGGAGCCAGAGAGAGAGACGACAGGAACAGAGGAAAAGTAATTTCTAAAATTGTATGCCTAAAACTGTCAGTTATTTAACTAGCTATATGTACGCCAGACCACGTCTCGCGTAACAGGCTTCGCGATATCTCACGAAACACTGTTACGCTGCGACGCGCCTGGCGCACATATAGCTAGGCCTGCGGCGCTGACACCCGAGACGGGGTAATAGGAGTGTATATACAAGTTTTCGAAATGAAGTCTTTTAGTTAACGATTTAATCGACCATTTGATCATTTTCTCCTCATTTTTGTCACAAAATGCCCCCTAGCACCTAAACGGTACAAGATAGAGCGAAACGGACGAAATTTTCGCCCGGAAGGCTCTACTTTGACGGTTTACCCCTAAGGAACGCATAAAAATATATTTGATAAAAATACATTTTGCGACCTGTAGTTTTTGATTTTTTTAAAAGCCAATTTTTGAGCTAGAATTCTCATCTTCGAACTCGATCTGTCTTTTTATGATTCAAAACGACCCTGAAATTCCCAGATCGCTCTCTCAATTCATTTTCGAGTTATCGTGCGGACAGACAAACAAACAGACAGACAAACAAACAAACAAACAGAATGAAACTTTTCCGGTTAGTGGAGTAATGGGCTTCGCTAATCGCTCAGCCAATTAAGATATGGGAAGTAAACACTGTCCTTTTTGTTGCAGACAAGCCTAGGGTAAAATCCGAAGTGCAAAACGCCAGAGAAAAACTAAAAACCAAAATTGAAGAGAAAACTGAAGAAGGCCCAAGGCAAAGGTGAGAACATATTCACTAGCTATATGTACGCCAGACCACGTCTCGCGTAACAGGCTTCGCGATATCTCACGAAACGAAACACTGTTACGCTGCGACGCGCCGGGCGCACATATAGCTAGGCCTGCGGCTGTGCGCCAGGCGCGTCGCAGCGTAACAGTGTTTCGTGATATATCGCGAAGCCTGTTACGCGAGACGTGGTCTGGCGTACATATAGCTAGTATAGTACAAAACGACCCTGAAAATCCCAGGTCGCTATCTCAATTCATTCTCGAGTTATCGTGTGGACAGACAGACAAACAAACACACAAACAGAATGAAACTTTTCGGGTCAGTGGAGTAATGGGCTTCGCTAATCGCTCAGCCAAAAATGTAGTATAAAGTGGGAAGCAGAAACAAACTTGCTAACTTTTCTTTGTGTTTCAGCCGAGATGAGTGGAATGCGACCAGCAGCACCACCACAACCTGAAGTTAAAAGCATACAATAAGTTTTCTTTTCAAGTAACATTTGATCACGTAAAACAAAATCTTTAGAGAATATGAATGAATGGGACAGTGTCCCGGTCCGCCATTGCTATGGGACAATGTCCCGGTCGCCATCTTGGGGCCTCTAACATAACCTAACCTATTTTTAACAGTGTCTTCGAGGGGCTTAACCCGTACCTAGATTTAGGGGTATCTTTTGAATGCCTAACTCACACCAAAAGTTCGGGGGGGTGCTAACTCACCCCCTAAAAATATCGAGAATCGACGAAGGGGTGCAAACCCACCTCCTAAAAAATATCGAGGATCAATGGAAGGGGGTACGTCAAGGGTGGTAACATAACCTAACGAGGATCACTGACACGTCACGACGCGTATGGGTGACACAAAGCCGTGATGCGACACACACATAAGCAAGATGTCAGGATGGCCGAGTGGTTAAGGCGGTAGACTTCTCGTCTGCTTCCCAGAATGGGATCGTGGGTTCGAATCCCACTCTTGACATTTTTTTTATTTTTTTTTATCAGCATTTCCATGCGCGCCCAGGAGGCATGCTGACACGCTCGTTAGAATTTTTTTGCGGTAAATCCTTCCCTCTTAAGAGGCCTATGCAAAACCGTATATTTTAAATGAAGATGAATCACAAGTTAAGTGTGTCTAAATTTTTTGTGCTTTTTGTCTTTTTATTGTTTTTTTTTTGTTTGATTTTTATTGTGTTTATTTTTCAGACCATCTCAAACTCGTACCACAGACCGATACGCCGTGCATTAAGGCATGCGCATGAGCCATTGGGAAAGACGCTATGCTCAGGGCCATGATAGGGGACAAACATTTTTGTCAGTTTGTCAAGCTTGGGACAGCCTAGTTTTTCAATGTTAATAAATGTGACAAAATGATGCTGAGGAGTGTTTTCTTCTCCTCGCCCATCACATAAATGTAATCATAGTATGACGTCATCCGCCGCACCAGGTCGTGGCACTCTTCAAACGGAATGTCACCGCAGCCCCACCTAAAACCGTGAATACGGTATGTAACATGTCTGTTGTGTTGTTGGATGTGTGGTGGGAGAAGGTCTGCACTGTGTGGTGGTTTGAATATCACCGTGCGACTGATATCCCATGAGGAGTTGTACACCGCAAACTCTTTGATGATTGGTTTGCCGCCAGCATCACTGTTATTCAACTAATGTGACGTCACATTCGTTTTATTGTGAATCGTGTCACGTTCGTTTAAATGTTGTGTCACATTCGTTTAAACGTGAATCGCCCAATGCCTGGTGCCATTTGAGCATAAATTCACGTGCAGTCACGTTCAAATGAATGTGACACAATATTCAAACGAATGTGACACGTTTCACATCGAAACGAATGTGACGTCACATTCCTTGAATAACAGTGATCGCGGAGCATCTGGATGTCACAGAACGCGTGAGCCATGGTGAGGTGATAGTGTCATGTGATTTGCAGAGCCACCTAACTAGTTTAGGGATGTATATCAGCCGCGAGAGCTAAGAACACCAGCGCCATCTAGCGGCTAGAATGTGTACTACTACCATGGAACTACTCCCTCATGACAGTGAATAGCGCTTCCTTAAGGAAGTCAAGGTGGTAGCAGATTATTTCATCTTTAAGGTGGGACAAGAGAAATTTTTCTGTCACCTTTGAAAACAATTTGATCAGGAGGTCTTCCCTTTCATCATCATTTTGAATATTTTTGATGGATGATGGGGTATGGAAGCCTTCCCCCGCAAATACCCCCTTGCATTGCCGTATGTATTTGACGAAAGGGCCTTGGGCGAGGCTAGCAGCACAAGTTTTGCTAGCCAATGTGTAAATGAACAAACCCCTAGCCCTCTTAATCATTTTCCAAGAAGTAAGTCCCAGAAAAATTGAGAAGGGTGACTGGCAGCGATGTACAGACACATTTGCCCCTCTGGCAGTTGGTCTAACTGTAAGAGTAATTCCACCAACATGGACAGGGGGTATCGCTGTTTTCGACTCAAGACTTTCTTTAATCAAAGCATATATCTTGTCCGAATAAATTTGTTCGAATTCCTCACTTGTCATCCTGATCCATGCTCTATTACCCCACATGTTAACGTCTCCGAGAAGGAGCACATATGGATTAAAGGTAGAGATGTCTATACCGATTCTGACTGCTTTAGAACCGTGCAGGAGGAAGTCTTTACTTTGTGCTTCGAGAAGAAATTGCAAGAGAACATCGGCACTCAGGCCACCTGACTGTTGTTGTGTAGCCATGGTGACTCGTTGGTGTGATATGATTTACAAGGGCACCTAATTAGTTGAGGGTTTAATATCAGCCGCGAGAGTTAAGAACACTAGCGCCATCTATCGGTCAAAGTCAGAACTATGAAGTGTTTTTAGGGGGAATTCCCAAGACATGGAGTATCGACAGAGATTATTTTTTACGTTCGCAACACGTTTGTGACCCTGGGATAACGCAGGTGCGTTTTTTCCCAAACATGTGTTTAAAAAGTTTACGGACAATATTGTCATTTTTAATAGGGTCAGATGTAAATAGTTTATGGACGAAAGAGTGCAGGGAATACCCATG